>NC_048284.1:4074393-4107933 GCF_009762535.1 Notolabrus celidotus
GGCTATGCTAACTAGCGCTAGCACTTATCCATGATAAGTAAAAATCATCCACTAGATCTTCAAATCTGCAGACGTAGGGAGTAAAACCGACCTCTACCAGAAAGGCAGCGGGACCTTTCTGAACCATTGGTCACAGATTTAGTGTTTCTTGTTGTTTTATTTGTCAGTATGTCGACGTGTGTCTTGGTACACAGCTACAGCTATGACATGTAGCTATGTAGCTATGCTAACTAGCGCTAGCACTTATCCATGACAAATAAAAATCATCCACTAGATCTTCAAATCTGCAGACGTGGGGAGTAAAACCGACCTTTGTGTTTATTAAGACAGCCTACAACTAGCTTGCCTCCCTCCTAAGCTCCTTGTTAGCACACATGTGTGCAGGTAATGAAAAACGGAGGAGGGATTCAGTATTATTTTATACAGTCTATGGGCTGAACAAGCTCCGAGCTCTGACTCCGTGACAGACCGGATATTGTTGTTACGTAACAAAAACACTGAAGTCTGAAACGGCTCGTTTCACACACATTTACAGAAAGGTGGAGAAATCAGAACAGGGGCAGAATGGATTCTTTTCATTCTCGGGGGGTTTGTAGACAGGGACACATATTTCAGGTAGAGAACCATTAAAAAGTCAATTTTTCATGATATGTCACCTTTAACATTTAACAAAATGTCAATAAAAATATCTTTGAAAAATATTGAAAATAAAATCTGGCCCCACTGAGATCCCTCATTAGGTGATTATGTATTTTGGCAAAGACTGACCAATAACAAATTTTCCATTTTTTATTTATACATTTTATTTATTTATTCTATTTATTATTTTATTTTTATTTGTGTATTTATTTATTTACTAGTTTTTTTTGCTATTCATTCATACATAAATAAATTTGTAGACACTTCTCTATATAATTTAAATGTTAATATATTATTAGCTATTATTATTGTTGTTGTTGTTATTTTGTATCACTGTCTGTGTACTGTCTGTCTTGGTTTTGTGTTGTTCATATTTAACATAATGTCATATGTAAATATACTACCATTTTTGGCATAGACTGACCAGTAATCATTTTTTCATATTTTATTTATCATTTTTATTTATTTATTTATTTATTTATTTATTTGTATTACTTTTATTTGATTATTTATTAATTGTATTTAATTCATTTTATTTAATTTCTGTATTTATTTATTTACTTTTTTATTGTGCTATTTATTTATACATATATTAATTTATATACACTTCTTTATTTATTTTAAATTCTAATATAATCTGAAATATTATTATTATTGTTGTCGTTATTATTGTGTATCATTCTGTCTGTGTACTGTCTTGGTTTTGTGTTGTTCACAGTTAACAAAATGTCAATAAACAGATCTGTGAGAAAAAAAATTGAAAGTGATGTTGAGGGTAGCTGACTGATGAATAACATTTTCATATATATATATTTATTCTATTTACTTTATTTTATTTTTGTATTTATTTATTTATCTACCTATTTATTTATTTATTTTTCTACCTATTCATACATATATTAATTTCTATACACTTCTCTATATAATTAAAATGTTAATATAATCTGTATTATTATTATTCTTGTTGTTATTATTGTGTATCACTCTGTCTTGGCCCCAAACCGAGTTATGACACAGTGAAACACAGACATGCTCTTACAGCACAGCATGATGAAGTCTTCAATGTTCATTTGAAACTGTACAGTGTAGCACGGGTAATCCCCGGCAGAGGTTTACAAAAGCATTAGTGTCCAGATTATTAGACACAGATGATACTATATGCGTCCTCTCTCTCCCTCAGAGAGATGGACTGACATGTGAGGGGAAGGAAGCGTATCCAAATGCATATATTCAGCACCGTCTGTTGATTGCTGTCATTCTGTGTCTGTTTGGTATCAAATACAGACTGGGATTAAATATTGAAGAGTGGCAGAAATGGTGTCACCCATTTTCTGTCAGATGCCATACAAGTAAAAAATGTGAGATGAGATTACTTAGAGAAACATAGGTCATATTTTACACATGATGTTATCAAATGAACCCTACTCTACTAGTCTACATACCTTAGTCAACCACAGTTGAATGTTAAATGTTACATCATCCATTGTCGGTCAAACACTATGTACTTAAACTGTAAATCTGACATGTCACCATAGCCATCTTGGTATTTTGGAGACAAAAACAACAACACCATGAATGCCCATTGCCTAAGCTTGGTCCAAATTGAAAGGCTGCCTTGATCTTGTCAATTACAAGAGGACATGCCCTGCAGCAAAACCTGCCTTGTTGTCCTTCTTTGACTCTAAATGGAACCATCAATCACAAAATACTGCTGCATGAAAGAAGACTTGAAGCGAACAAGTGAGACCCTAAATTCATCAGGACAATGCACACCCTCTGTGGATTGTCACCATACATTGTAATGGATGTAGTATCTGTGATGTCACACGTCTGTTCCTGAAGGTGTTGGTTTGAAGCCGATCGATTAGAAATGCTGAACTCAACCTAACTTCCTCCGAGCTAGTGTGAGGTAAAGAGGCGGGCCTTTAACCTTTTCACTAACAGCTAGTTATTAGCACTTCCACATGGGCTTCATATTTTAAGACCAGAGGTTAACTTTCCTGGTCTGAGAAGATGGAGCACTCGCCAAAAACAGCAGTTCGTCAAGTGGCCGCTTGAGGCTGAATCCAAAGGTGAGTCGATTGCCAAAGAGCTTGTACTGAAAGACCAAACTCCATGGTACAAAAAAGCCTGATTCTCATTGAGGAAACTGTACTGGCATGTTTTGTTTGTGCACATGTCACCATGTTAGAATGACCCTTTAGCGGCTGGATGATACAGCAGGCATGATGAACAAATCACAGGCGGTGGTTCAGGGGTACGACCAACTGGTTTATTGGACAGCCACAGTGACATCAGACACAAACCAACACCGAACCCCCGACAGTTTATAACTGGCACCTTTTATAGTGTGGCACTAATTGGCCTCCTGGACCAAACCATCTGGAGGTGTTCACAAATTATTTATTCCGCTCTCTAATTAACTTAGACACCTTCCCCTGTTCCTGACTTTATGTCACCAATATTAAAAACTTTTCCTAATTCCCACATTTCCTAAAATACATCTAAAACATGCCATTTAATTGATTCCCCTGCACCGCTAAATTCAGACTCCCCCCTGACCAATTTTTGCTCTGGTCCCACCCCGGAACCTTTATCTGGCTGTCCGTTCCTCGGGGAATCTTTTAACCGGAACACCCTGGAGCGGACACAGAACAGCAACCCCAGGTAAGTCAAACAAATAATTTCGACATATTCGCACTACTGCCCTGGCAGACTTTAACGTTAAAACAACCACGCACATATTCATAAACACTGCACACATGATTACTTATTGCTGACGTTAAACATCTTATTGGAGCCTTCTAACTCTCCTCTCTTCTCCAGGTGGAGCAGCGCTCCCCCCCGCCGGCAACCCCCGGACAACCACACACTATGGTTTGCCTAACTCCAGCTTAATTCCTCAATCAATACAATAACAACAAAAAATGTGCAAATATGCAATGTGCAAATGTACTGTGCAAAGATCGCTAATAAAGTGCAACGTGCCATCAATACTGTGTGTTGTTTATTAAAGTGCAATGAGCCCCAAACCCTCGTGCAATATTTACAACCCAACAGCCGTCCGTCATGAGTAACGAAGGGCTCTTCGTTACACACCACTTTCAATTATTTTACAGCTTAAAGTCGAGACGTTACCTTTGAATGAGAGTTAGCTACATGCTAGCTGTGTCCTCGGATGTATATACTAGATCGGCCAGAATTTTTAAGAATGAAACAGTCGGCCCCAAAAGGCATTGCGTCTCTTCAAACTACACAACAGAAGACCTTGCGAGCCGACAATAATGTTTGCATGTTGTTGATGAATTCCATATATGGCCTGACAGGCGTGCTAGCCTCGCCATTGTACTACGGACTGCAAATCTGTGATTGATGAAGCCATACGAAGCAGAGATTACATGCATTAGATGTTGGAAATTTCAGTTCATAGTAGGTACCCAATGCTCAGCTTTGGTAACTCCCAATCCTAGCCTCTTGTTGCTCTCCAGCGCCACCTCTCTGTCACATATGGTCACTGTAAGCGCCAAAAAACCAACATGGCGACCAAAGGAACCATCCATTCAAAAGGGGAGTCGACAAATAAATGGGTGACTTCAAGATGTTTGTGCCCAATTTTCAAGACTTCTATTTAAATTTGAATTTAACTTCCTGGGAATACATTACAGATCAAGCTAAATACATCTAATTCAGCCACTCTGACACGACTATGATTGCTCCTTTAAAGTAAATAAGAGTGTTCAATTGTTCTACTTAGTTTTGACAAACACAATCAGTGTAAAAAGCAATATTTCTCAATTTAAATGTGTTCTAAATATTCTACAATGGCTTCCAAATATGCTGTTTTTTGTGTTTATAGTCTGCCTACAAGAATTAGAAATACTTCCACACAGGAAATGACATCATCTTCAGTGTGCAGCTTCCTTTCAGTACACTTCCTGTATGCTCTGATAAGGTAACAAGGTGAAACAAACTTTTATTTTCCTCTCAATGTGACTCTTAAGAGCCAATACTGCACAAAAACTTGGCACACAACGAGCCCAAGGCTGCTGAATTATGTTTTTTCTTCCCCTCCCCGGCCTCCACTTCCTCGTGATAAAGAGAAGCACTGAGAGTACAAATCTTACGATGGTGTCAGTGGTGAATCCTTGGGGGATATTACGGATTCGGAGTGTGGAATCATTCAGTAGACCTGTGCCTCCGAATAGACCACCTGGAAACACATGTGAGGCACCGGCAGGCCTTCAGCTTGATGATAATAACACAGTGGAGGCCGTAAACATACTTAAACCTCTGGTGAATGTTGTGTTAGAAGTTTGAACCCTGTCATTTGGCCGAGTTAGAGATGAAAGAAGAGCACCTTGGGGCGAGACGCTTTGGAAATGCCCTTGAAAGCCTTCAGGTGTGGAAGGATGACATTCCTGTGAGTGAGGCCAAAACAAACTCAATGTTTCCCTTCACTAATTCCTCATAATGAGCTCATAATCTAATATATTCTGCACTTAAAGGACATGTATGCTGCTGCAACACGTGCTTCCATACTGTGGAGATAAATATTTCAGCGGAATGCACATCAAAACAAATTCAAATTCAACACACGCACGCTGCGAGAACAACATGGGAATTGCCGGTCATGGTATGAGATCATCTGAAAACAGAACGCCGTACTGTATCAAGATATTCAAATCCCCTTATTTTCAATCTGCGTCTCATTTCCAAGAGCTGCTTGTCGTCATGAGGGATCAAAGTTTTTGGGGGGAAGTGCCTTATTTAGCTGCATAATTATTTACAAGGCCCCCAGAACAACATCAACTCCGGCAAGTAAAACAAAATGCCAGCACAGTCTGTGTTCCCGAACGTGATTCATGACTGGTCTGATTATTGTCGTCGCTAATGACCCAGCTATTGATGGATGCAGCGTCTGAGCAGAGCGGGTTTAGCCTTCAGGCAGCTTGTACGCCTTCCCAAGCGTGTGTGTGTGTGCAGGAGCAGGAGCGTGCACCAAACCCCATTGAAGATTTGCACGATTTAAGGAGTCTTGGCTGTCCTTGAGATATTTACGGGTGTAGACAGCCAGAGGTGTGTCCAGAGGGGCCACTATCTGGACTATGTGGCAACAGGGTGCTTCTTTGCATTTCTATGTTGCTTTATTTTTCTTTTGATGGTTTTCCTGATGAAAATAATCCACTTTTACACGTCTTACAGCCTGTTTGGAGCTTAGGAGAACAGGGATTTTTGAGGTGAACATGCCTGGGTGTTTGAATTGTGTGCCAAATTAATACAGCTGTTGTCTACAGGGGTGTGTCCAGGTGTTTCTGGTTGGGGTGGCCCAACTAGGGCACTGACCATAGACTGTATAATAACTGGACAAAGTATCTGTGACATCTGTTTGTGAAGCGCTGTTTTGAAGCCGATCGTCGGTGGGTGCCACATTGGAAATGTTGAACTTAACCTAACTTCGTCCGAGCTAGTGTGAGGTAAAGAGGCGGGTCTTTAGCCTTTTCACTAACAGGGCCATGTCCTTATTTGGGCAAAATTTGGAATCTTAATATCTTTGAAACTGCCGGATTCTGATAAAATTCTACCCGTACAGTGTGTGCTGATAGAGAAATGAGCTCCTCAGACCTAAACTGTTTTTCTGATCCAGGCTGTAAACATGTTTATTTCAGCTTTAAAGATTGTCTTCTTTGAATGGGTGTGTATGTGGCATCCGGTGTTTCTGCAGCCAGCCTCCAGTGGACGCTCAAGGAACTGCAGTTTATAGCCCTTCTGCGTGAGCTTCAATTCTTGCAGACAGAGGTTGCGACTTGATAAAAGCATCTTATTACCTCCTTTTGTCTCCACTGATTACATCTACTTTAACATGAAGGCATCATACAGGTGTTATATTTTAAAAGTAACACAACAGAGTTGCAACATACATCTTCTACCCTTTCTTTGAGGACTCAAAAGAAGATGTTTGCCCTAAGACAATTGTGCAGAAGTCACACTTTGAGAATACTCCTGCACACCATCAAAAATAAATGTACTGGTTTTGGTGTGCAGGAGTATTCTCAAAACATCTTTGAGTAATGTGTGACTTCTGCATAATTGTTTTAGGACAAACATCTTCTTTTGAGTCCTTAAAGAAAGTGTAGAAGATGTATGATGAGGCTGGCTGCAGAAACACAAGAAACCACATACACACCAATTCAAAGAAGACGATCTTAACAGCAGGAATAAACATGTTTACAGCCTGGTTCAAAAAACGAGTGTAGTCTGGATAGCTAATTTCTCTCTCGGCTCACACTGTACGAGGGTGAATTCTTTTATAACTCATTATTTTTGAAGATATTAAACTTATACGTTTTGCCCAAATAAGGGCATGGCTGACTTGATTGACAGGCGGGCACCCTGTAGCTGTTGGCTAGGAGGCTCAAAGCCCGCCTCTTTACCTCACACTAGCTCGGACGAAGTTAGGTTGAGATCAGCATTTCCAATATGGCACCCTCCGACAATCGCCTTCAAAACGGCCGACGATTGGCTTCCAAACAGCCCTTCAGAAACAGATGGGTGACGTCACGGATACTACGTCTATTAATTATACAGTCTATGATTGCAACTCTGTTGTGTTACTTTCAAAATATAACATCTGTAGTGGCACAGGGAGAGTGGATCGTACATGAGATACAAAGATTGCCAATGTCCAGTCAAGGATGCAGTTTTTTCAAGCCTGAGTTTTGAATTTGAGTTTTATCGAACTTAAAAAAGGGTTTCTTTCAAACAATAGGTAGCATCTACACATCACCCGGTGCAAAACTATCAAACTATGAAAGTGAGTGACAAAATATATTAATAACACCAAAGGCATCAAACTTAATCCCAAATGTATCTTATAAAATAACAATACATTTATTAATGAAAGTAAAAATAATCCTGTGTGATGCTTTCATGGTCGTAGTTTAATTAGTGGAGACAAAAAGTGGCAATTAAATGCTTTTTTATCCAAGTGTGTGTGCATACATACTTCCTGCCACCCCTGCATGAGTCAGTACCAAAGTGGGCCCCCCCAGCCAGAAAAACCTGGACACACCCCTGTAGGCAACAGCTGTACTTGATTTGGCACCACATTTTAAATCACATGTTCACCTTTACATCCCTGATGAACGCAGTGTACACATTGATTATTTCATCAGGAATGTGTGTTTTCACCTGGTGCAAAAATATCAACCTATAAAAGGTGAGTAACAAAATATATTAAGAACACCAAAGGCATCAAATTTAATCCAAAATTGATCTTATAAAATAACATTAAACCCCTTAAAAACAACATCTGTATGATGCCTTCATGTTAAAGGAGATAAGGGGAATTAAATGCTTTTTGTCCACGTGTGTGTGCATACATACTTCCTGCCACCCCCTGCATGAGTCAGTACCAAAGTGGGCCCCCCCAGCCAGAAAAACCTGGACACACCCCTGTAGACAACAGCTGTGTTTGATTTGGCACCACAGTTTAAATCACATGTTCACCTTTACATCCCTGATGAACGCAGTGTACACATTGATTATTTCATCAGGAATGTGTGTTTTCACCTGGTGCAAAAATATCATCCTATAAAAGGTGAGTGAAATAACAATAACATCTGTATGATGCCTTCATGTTAAAGGAGATAAGAGGGGGAATTAAATGCTTTTTGTCCACGTGTGTGTGCATGTATATACTCCCTGCCACCCCTGCATGAGTCAGTGCCAAAGTGGGCCACCCCTGCCAGAAAAACCTGGACACACCCCTGTAGACAACATATTTGATTTGGCACCACATTTTAAATCACATGTTCACCTTTAAACCCCTGATGAACTCAGTGTAGAAGTCGATTATTTCATCAGGAATGTGTGTTTTCACCTGGTGCAAAAATATCATCCTATAAAAGGTGAGTGAAATAACAATAACATCTGTATGATGCCTTCATGTTAAAGGAGATAAGAGGGGGAATTAAATGCTTTTTGTCCACGTGTGTGTGCATGTATATACTCCCTGCCACCCCTGCATGAGTCAGTGCCAAAGTGGGCCACCCCTGCCAGAAAAACCTGGACACACCCCTGTAGACAACATATTTGATTTGGCACCACATTTTAAATCACATGTTCACCTTTAAATCCCTGTTGTGTAAACATTGATTATTTCTTTAGAAATGTGTGTTTTTACCTGGTGCAAAAATATCAACCAAAAGCTAAGTGAAATAATACATTAATTAAAAACATCTGTATGATGCCTTCATGTTAAAGGAGATAAGAGGTGGAATTAGATGTTTTTTTATCCACGTGTGTCTATGCATACATACTTCCTGCCACCCCTGCATGAGTCAGTACCAAAGTGGGCCCCCCCAGCCAGAAAAACCTGGACACACCCCTGTAGACAACAGCTGTGCTTGATTTGGCACCACAGTTTAAATCACATGTTCACCTTTAAACCCCTGATGAAAGCAGTGTAGAGGGTGATTATTCCTGTTTTATGGATGCCGAAATTACCAGAAGATTCTTTAACTCCAAACATAAATCAAAATGTTGTCATTGGTTGAAGGAAAACTAGTCAATGAGAGAGGGATGCCTAAATTGGCAGATTTCCTAATGGAGTTTGGTGCACGCTTCTCCCAGGGTACAGGGTCTAACCCCGGGGTTCAGAGACAGGGTGAGGACCAGGAGGCCTCCTTACCTTTGTTAGCTGTGCGATTTTCTTGCTCATCTTCAGGTGCAGGTCTTGGGTATATTCCATGGCGATGCCGGACTGAAAGGACATGCTGGTTCCAGAGGATGTAGTAAATTTCCCCTGACTTGCAGGGCAGTAATACTGCTGCCAACCCGACCCAGTCGCCATCTTCACTTTGATGCTTCAGATGCTTTTAGAGATGTGATGATACACGGCTGTTTGACGTTCCAGAGGGACCCGGGACAGAGTCGGATTCTTACCCAGACTAGACCAGTCAGAGAGATGAAGCCAGGTTCCTCCAAAGACAGTTAAAAATCGGAGTCATTTTGTTCCACCTAGAGGATTTTTTCTTTTTTTTTTTTATAATAAATAAATTTCAATCCCCAGAAACCTTCATCACAACTACCATCCTGTCCGTGCACAATGAAGCCCGATGAGAGAGAGAACAGGAGGACGGGTCCTGGTCTTGTCACCTGGACGCGGATGTGGATCCGTGTGCGCGCACTGGGTCTGGCTCCCCTGGTCGGTCACCTTGATACCGAGATCTCTCAACGGGATCCGTTAACGGGGAAGCGTCCTCGGTGCATTCCGACTACATGAACGGGAGGAATGCAGAGATTGAAGGTGTGTGTGTGTGTGTGAGAGAGAGAGAGTGTGTGTGTGTGTGTGTGAGAGAGAGAGAGAGAGAAACAGTGTGTGACAGGCTCAGCGGTTGGTTGCTGCTCCTCTGTTGCCATGGATCACCTCAACACTTTATGCTGCATTCACGTAGGATGGGAGCAGCGCTGCGTTCAAGTGCAGTGGGAAAAAATGGATTAAAGGACAGATTGGGAAGAAGCTCGTGGAAGAGCCAGAAATTTTGGCAATGTGACGTGAAAGCGAGACGTGACGTGCAAGGGGTGTGTGTTGTTGTGTGTTAATAGCATGATTAACATTAAAGACAAACTGAGGTCGTGTTTTTATGTGAATGCATGAGAAACATGAGAGAAGTCTGCATGGAAAATCAAAATAAACACTTACACTACTCAAAAGTTTGGGGTCACCCAGACGATTTTGTGTTTTTCATGAAAACTCACACTTTTATTTATCAAATGAGTTACAAAATGAATAGAAAATATAGTCAATGTAACAGGATTAAAATGCAGTATTAATTATTATTTCTTTATAATTACACGAAGTATACCTGTGTGTGTGTGTGTGTGTGTGTGTGTAGAACCTCTTTGTATATTTCTTTTCCCAGAAGTATTTTGAAGTGCAGCCTTGTCTTCCGGTCATTTTCTTCTTCGTTGGTATCTTGACCTTTATATTTGATTTGCCCCCATAGACTGTATAAAATATGGACGTAGTATCCGTGACGTCACCCATCTGTTCCTGAGAGCTGTTTTGAAGCAAATCGACGGCGGCAGCCATATTGGTAATGCGGAACTCAACCAGGCAGAGTGTGACGTAGTGTGAGCCTCTTAGCCAATGGCTGTGTGTTCCCGACCGGGAGTCACGTCAGTCATGTCCTTATTTGGGCAAAACTCGTAATCCTAATATCTTCTGAACCGTCACGTTAGAAAAAAATTCACTCCCCGTACAGTGTGTGCCATTAGAGCAGTGTTTTTCAACCTTTTTTAAGCCAAGGCACATTTCTTACATCAAAAAAATCCTGAGTCACACCACCAACCAAAAGTGTTAAAAAATGACACATTTAGTCTCTCAATATATGAATCTATTTATCTGAGAGAGGGACTTTGGCTACTTCTTTAACTGCATCGGGGCGAAGCATCTCATTTACAATGGCTTTTGCAGGTAGTTGATTTGGTTACGAGTTCAGCTACAAAGTAACTAGCCTTGAGAGCTCTCACAGTCACTGTTGTAGCTTTTCTCATAAAAGTTGCCTTTTCCACCTCCCATATTACGCTCTTCATCCAGGTTAGAATTCTGTCCAGGGCCCAGTTTGGAGTTTTCATTTTTCCTTTTTGAATATTTATCCATCACTGTTGTAACATGCACCTCTCACACGCATCATTAATTCTATTGTCTTAAATTAACAAGGTCATTATTGCACTATATTGCCACCCAGCGTGTGGGTAGCACAGGTCAGTACATGGACGAGTATTGAATTACTCCGCCAGTCACTACACTGCAGGCACAGACGTACTCCATGGCAAATTATTTCCAGTATATGAATCATATTTTTTTGGACTAATTAAGTGAAATTGGAAAATGTCCCACGGCACACCTGACGATCTGTCACGGCACACTAGTGTTCCACGGCACAGTGGTTGACAATCACTGCATTAGAGAGATTAGCTTCATAGGGCCAAGCCGTTTTTTGAACCAGGCTGTAAACATGTTTCTTAATGCTGCAAAGATCGTCTTTTTCCCATTCATATCTATGTGGTTTCCGGTGTTTCTGCAGCCAGCCTCAAGCGGATTCTCGATGTATTGCAGTTTATAGCACTTCCGCATTGGCTTCATCGTTTGAGACCGGAGTTTGCCGCTTGTTTGCCCCCTTCCCTCTCCCCTTTTGTATGTTATCCCTTGGGGAGAGGTAGGTGTCCGTCACTTTACTTTTCTGTTTCCATATATTTACTTATTCTATGTGTGCTTTTGTCCTGTATAGTGTTTCTATGTGTATATTAAACAGAGTTTACTTTTATTCCTTTTTAAAGTCATGGTTAAGCAGACTAACTGAACATGCACGTGCTGGTTTACGTGCACTGAAGGTTTAAGCTAGTCGAAATGTGCTTTCATCTGTGCAGGAGCGGAGGCGGGCTGCATGCTTTATAAACTCTGAGGTTCTTGTCTGTCTGTTTTAACAGGTATGATTATTGTGTTTTATATCCTTTATGTGAGTGTAATGTTTATGCTTGTTACGCAGGCCCTTTTGTATGTTATCCCTTGGGGAGAGGAGCGGAGGCGGGCTGCATACTTTATAAACTCTGAGGTTCTTGTCTGTCTGTTTTAACAGAGAATAAACGCAGAACAAACGAAGTCCTGGTGTTGGTCGTCAGTCAACTTTAAACAAACACAACGCAGATTTCCACCGGTTACATCAAGACATTGAGAATGTTAGAAATACTGATTTTTAGTTGAAATAATAATTTTGTCCTTCAAACTTTGCTTTCATCATAGAATGCTCCCTTTGCAGCAACTACAGCATTGCAGACTTTTGGCATTCTAGCTGTTAATTTGTTGAGGGAATCTGAAGAAATTTCACCCCACCAAGGTTATTATAGTTAACGAAAGCTAACGAAATAACGAAAACCAGAGGTGAAAAAACATTTTCGTTAACTGAAGTAAAAATAAAAACGAGGCTTCACGAGGACTGAAGAAGAGGATTTTTCAGGCATGTCAAAATCTGATTTCAAAGTGGGTTTTTTTTAGCATAAACTTTAAAGACATGTTTTGGGGACCTCTTAGACCAATATATATTGATGAAAAAAGCGTGATATGTCACCTTTAAATTAAAACCAGCCAGAGTCTTACCACATCAGCCATTCATATTCATCATACATCATTTGCTCTTGACATCATTAAACATACATTTATAATATAGGCTATTAAAGGCAGAGGTTCTAGAAAATGATCAAGCAAATAGTAAAAAGCATTTAATTAATGGCCAACTTTATTGGGATAGCTTCATTTTTTTATTACCTCTCATTTCTGGGGCTTTAAAGCACAATCAATACAGAGAGAGAACACACAATGGTCTGCTTCTGGGAGCAGGTTTAAGTAATGTTTAATAATGACAATGGGCTAAATAGTGAGTTTAAACTCAAATCAGAGCGCAGGAGGATTCCAGTTTTTATTTTATGCACATTCCTGAGTATCATGGTTATGAAATAATCAATAGGGTACTGGTTATTGACTTGACATGGATGAATGGATGCTCATGATGCTAATGTGTTTTCACTTGATTGTCTTAATCATAGCTTTACAAGTAATAGCTTTAAAATGAAGAATTTTACTGTCTGAAGTGTGCATTGGTGATCTGCATTTTAGAAGAGTATTGCACTAATAACGCTGTGAGTATTTAACATTACAATTACAAGTATTATAAAGCTTCAAGATTTGCCTTTCTATCC
The DNA here is from genome assembly GCF_009762535.1 of Notolabrus celidotus. Lineage (NCBI taxonomy): Eukaryota > Metazoa > Chordata > Actinopteri > Labriformes > Labridae > Notolabrus > Notolabrus celidotus. The sequence goes on from NC_048284.1 coordinate 4,087,792, forward strand.
TCCAGACTCGACTACTGCAACAGCATCAGCATCCTTTACGGCCCTCCCTCCACTGACCTCCAAAAGCTACAATATGTCAAGAACTCAGCTGCCCGGTCTCTCACCCACTCACTCTCCAGAGCTCACATCACACCCATCCTTCAGCACCTCCTCTGGCTCCCCATACAGCACCGAATCAACCTTGAAATCCTGCTCAAGCCCTCAATAACCCCGCCCCCTCATACCTGACCAACCTCCTCAAACGTCACTCCGCCACCTCGCCACCTCAGATCATCAAATGCCAATCTCCTGTCCCCCATCATCAAGACCGAGCACCACACCTCAGGGGACAGAGCCTTTGCCATCGCTGCCCCGACTCCCTGGAACTCTCTCCCTCCACACATCCGCAATTCTGTCAATCATTTAAAAACCACCTCAAGACCTTCCTGTTGGAAAAAGCAGACAACACATAACCTCTACTCTCGCCTCACCTCTGTCTTTGTTCAATTATTAGGGCCCAAGCACTGACACGCAGTGGCGGCGAAGGTCCTATTGAAACCCCAAGTGATTTCTACCTAGGAGATCGCATTTTTGGAGCCTTTAACATGCCCCAAAGCACGCCAAATTCAACATGCTCATCAGGCCTGGTGAAAATCATAAACACATGTCTTGCCATGAACAGGAAATGGATTTTTGGGGCTTTAAAATGAACGTAATCTCACCAACTCCAACACACTCATTAGGCCTGGTGAAAAATGAGTGATTCTTTGGGTCTAGCAAAAAAATCCCAAAAATGTGCTCACTAGCGCCCCCTAGAGTTTAAAAAAAAACTTCTCCATAGAGGTTTTTCTAAGCGACATGCATGAAAATGAATACGCATAGTCATGACATCAGGACGCACAAAAAAGCCTCTTACACCCATATCCGAAACTCAACAGGAAGAGCGCCACCAAGCTTTGAAAGTTCAAAATGGCGCCCAAATAAGGGTGCATTCTTTTGAGATCTCAGCCTAGGGTTTCTCTCCAATTCAGTCCCAACAAGAAACATTCTATATTAGACACATTGAAGATTCAACATTTTTAGAGGCATACTGTTCAGATTAAGATTGTGGGCGTGGCAGACTTTCAGGCGGTGCATCCAACGCACATGTCTCACCATAAACAGGAAATGGACTTTTGGGGCTTTAAAATGCACGTAATCTCACCAAATCCAACACACTCATCAGGCCTGGTGAAAAATCAGCGATTCTTTGGGTCTAGCAAAAAAAAACTCAAAAATGTGCTCACTAGCACCCCCTAAAGTTTTCAAAAATGCCTCCCTATAGAGTTTTTTTTGAGCGACATGTATGAAAATGAAAACGCATATTCATGACATCAGGACGCACAAAAAAGCCTCTTACACCCATATCAGAAACTCAACAGGAAGAGCGCCACCAAGCTTTGAAAGTTCAAAATGGTGCCCAAATAAGGGTGCATACTTTTGAGATCTCAGCCTAGGGTTTCTCTTCAGTTCAGTCCCAACAAGGCACATTCTATAGTAGACACATTGAAGATTCAACATTTTTAGAGGCATACTGCTCAGACTAAAATTGTGAGCGTGGCAGACTTTCAGGCGGTGCATCAAACGCACTTGTCTCGCCATGAACAGGAAATTGATTTTTGGGGCTTTAAAATGCACGTAATCTCACCAAATCCAACACACTCATCAGGCCTGGTGAAAAATGAGTGATTCTTTGGGTCTCGCAAAAAAAAATCCCCAAAATGTGCTCACTAGCGCCCCCTAGAGTTTAAAAAAACAACTTCTCCATAGAGGTTTTTCTGAGCGACATGCATGAAAATGAATACGCATATTCATGACATCAGGACGCACCAAAAAAGCCTCTTACACCCATATCCGAAACTCGACAGGAAGAGCGCCACCCAGCTTTGAAAATTCCAAATGGCGCCCAAATAAGGGTGCATACTTTTGAGATCTCAGCCTAGGGTTTCTCTCCAATTCAGTCCTAACAAGGCACATTCTATAGTAGACACATTGACGATTCAACATTTTTAGAGGCATACCGTTCAGACTAAAATTGTGGGCGTGGCAGACTTTCAGGCGGTGCATCAAACGCACATGTCTCGCCATGAACAGGAAATGGATTGTTGGGGTTTCAAAGTGCACGTAATCTCACCAAATCCAACACACTCATCAGGCCTGGTGAAAAATGAGTGATTCTATTGGTCTCACAAAAAAAAATCCCAAAAATGTGCTCACTAGCGCCCCCTGAGGTTTTCCAAAATGCCTCCCCATAGAGTTTTTTTTTAGCGACATGCATGAAAATGAATATGCATATACATGACATCAGGACGCACAAAAAAGCCTCTTACACCCATATCTGAAACTCAACAGGAAGAGCGCCACCAAGCTTTGAAAGTTCAAAATGGTGCCCAAATAAGGGTGCATTCTTTTGAGATCTCAGCCTAGGGTTTCTCTCCAATTAAATCCCAACAAGGCACATTCTATAGTAGACACATTGAAGATTCAACATTTTTAGAGGCATACTGCTCAGACTAAAATTGTGGGCGTGGCAGACTTTCAGGCGGTGCATCCAACGCACATGTCTCACCATGAACAGGAAATGGTCTCGCCAAATCATCTGCCGGTGAATCACATGAGGCGGTGGCTGCAGGAGTGCGACGGCCCATTCATCGCCGCTTGCAGCTTTAATTATTATTATTATTTGCAGCCCTAAATGTTTAAAATTAATTAAAAGAAAATATAAATAACCTTTGCATCAAACTCAGCCAATGACATGCATTTAATGTAGCATGATTGGCAACATCATAAAGCTCTGATGCACTATTATGGTCTCAAACACAAGCCCCCTCCGTGATCTAAAAGTAATGACTTCAGCTTAAGCGACTTAAAAAAAGGTCTCATGTTTGTATCTGTGTAAAATTCAGCAACAGAAGTCCGAGCCGTCAAGTCTGTTAGTGTCATCTGGGTAATATCGTACGGAAGCCTCAGTCCTGTCGCCGTTCTCCACAACTTGCATGGCATTGCATGTTTTCATAAAGATTAAAACCCGGCCCACCATCTGGTCTGAAAACAAATGTTAACTCTCATAATTCCATCTTGTTTAGTTGCACAGAGATCGCAACCAAATGTTACACAACTGCTTGGTTTTCCTCATGATATGAGATAAGCTACTAAAAACAGGCAATGAGTCTGACATGCAGCAGTGCTTTCCCATTTCCCCTTAAAGTAACATACAAGGCTGTTTCAGATGACATCTTTCCCCCAGTGGATATAACTCCCACATGAAAGGTCATGTAAGCGCACAGTTCTTCCATGGAACATGAATGCACCGAGCTGAATCTTAATGACGTCACCTCATCCATCAAAGCTTGACTGAAGTGAAATAAAAAATTTAAACTGGCAGCTGCAGGCAGAACCTCACATAGTCACAATCACCGGGATGACGCAAACGCTACGCTTTCTATTCCTGCTTCCACGTGCTTTTTGAACACTCGGGGACCGTGCGCCTGTGCATGTCTACAGAAATGAGCTGTAATTGCCCTCATGAGGTTTCCAAATGTTAACAAATTATGATTTTGTGCATTTGTGCTCAAGCTAAATATAAAGCTATCAAAATAAGGCATGCAATCAGACAGCTAGAACAGTTTACATGCATTTTACAGTAATTGTATCACTGTTTTCATCACATTTAGAGAGGATTACAACATCTGTGCAAGATTGTTGAATAAAGGAAAACCATTTAAGAGTGTATGAATACCTTGTTTTAATTTCTGCTCATGTAATTAACCTAATGGACAGTTGTACTTGCCATTTCTATGATATGTAGATGGGATTCAAATGTGGAATTATTCTGTAGACTTAACAGGATAGCTGACATCAGCTTAAACAAGCTGTGGTCTGCGTAGCCTCAGGCATTTAATAAACTCTGCCCGTGAATTGTGATTGTGTAATCCTAACTAAGTAAATATTGGCACAAAGAGTGTATTTTTCATTATTATTTTTCCTTTGATGCCATTTAAAAGCCAAACACACGAGTAAAGCTTCAGCACACATGAATCCATACGTATCATTTACTCAATTTTCCTGTCAGTCTGATCTCATCTCAATCCACCATGAGCAGAGCACTTTGCAGCATTTAGCAAGTTACAGTGGCAAGGACAAACTTCCTTTAACAGGCAGAAACCTCCAGCAGGACCAGACTCATGTTAGACACACATCTGCTGAGACTGAGTTGGAGAGAGGGAGAGAGGGAGATGAAGAGAGAGAGAGATGATAGTGGGGAGACGGATAGTAGTAGTTGTAGCAGCTGGAGTCTGGCACGTCCACAGCAGACAGGAACCTACGGGACAAGGGAGCTCAGGGACTCCAGAAAGGTCTAAGAAAAGAGAAAAGAGAGGGAGACCAGAAGAGAGAAAAAGAAGAATGGTGAAGGAAAGACGGAAGGAAAGGACGGGGATAAGAAAAGGAGACATAAAGGATGAAGAAACATAAAAAGAACAAAGAGAGAAAGAAAGGCAAAAAGAAAAAAGGAATGAAAGGACAGTGGTCAGAATTTAGCAAGTTACAGTGGCAAGGCCAAACTTCCTTTAACAGGCAGAAACCTCCAGCAGGACCAGACTCATGTTAGACACACATCTGCTGAGACTGAGTTGGAGAGAGGGATAGATGGAGATGAAGAGAGAGAGAGAGATGATAGTGGTGAGACGGATAGTAGTAGTTGTAGCAGCTGGAGTCTGGCACGTCCACAGCAGACAGGAACCTACGGGACAAGGGAGCTCAGGGACTCCAGAAAGGTCTAAGAAAAGAGAAAAGAGAGGGAGACCAGAAGAGAGAAAAAGAAGAATGGTGAAGGAAAGACGGAAGGAAAGGACGGGGATAAGAAAAGGAGACATAAAGGATGAAGAAACATAAAAAGAACAAAGAGAGAAAGAAAGGCAAAAAGAAAAAAGGAATGAAAGGACAGTGGTCAGCATTTAGCAAGTTACAGTGGCAAGGACAAACTTCCTTTAACAGGCAGAAACCTCCAGCAGGACCAGACTCATGTTAGACACACATCTGGTGAGACCGGGTGGTTAGGTTAGGAACTTTAATGGGACAGGGAGGGTTAAAGTAAGGGAAAGGCAGACAGAGGAGAGAGATAGGATCCCAGTATGTCAGTTCCCCCGGCAGTCTAAGCCTATAGCAGCATAACTAAGACCTGGTCCAAGCCTGATCCAGCTCTAACTATAAGCTTCATCAAAAAGGAAAGTTTGAAGCCTACTCTTAAAAGTAGAGAGGGTGTCTGCCTCCCGGACCCTGACTGGTAGATACTTCCAAAAGGAGAGGGTCCTGATAACTGAAGGCTCTACCTCAGATATTACAATTGAAGTATTGATACACCTTTGCAGCCAAGCTAGCTTTAGCCCTGGCTTATGAATAAATGTAAGGCTTCCAATAAAAGCCTGTCCAAAATTAAATTAAAATCAATAATTCAATTGTTTGAAGAGAACTAATGAGCTCTCAAATGTTATTACCATCAATTAATTTTTGGTGCCAAAACACAGCAAACCTAATCCCAAGACTCTTTCCAAACAGAGCAGGTCTAGACCGTACTCTATGTTCTATTATTAACAAAGACCCAACATCAAGACAGGATAAGATCCAGTCCCATCTTACAGACAGGACTCAGTCTGATCTCATCTTAATCCACCATGAGCAGAGCACTTTGCAGCATTTAGCAAGTTACAGTGGCAAGGACAAACTTCCTTTAACAGGCAGAAACCTCCAGCAGGACCAGACTCATGTTAGACACACATCTGCTGAGACCGTGTTGGAGAGAGGGATAGAGGGAGATGAAGAGAGAGAGAGAGAGAGAGAGAGATGATAGAGGTGAGATGGATAGTAGTTGTTAAAGCAGCTGGAGTCTGGCACATCCACAGCAGCAGGCCGCGACTCAGAGGAACCTACAAGACAAGAGAGCTCATGGACTCCAGAAAGGTCTATGGTTAGTAACTTTAATGAGACAGAAAGAGTTAAAGTAAGTCATAGAAGGGGGAGAGGGGTGAGATAGGATCCCAGTGTGTCAGTCTAAGCCTATAGCAGCAAAACTAAGAGCTGATCCAAGCCTGAGCCAGCCCTAACTATAAGCTTTATCAAAAAGGAAAGTTTTAAGGGATAGAAGAGATTAAAAGAGAGAGAGATGATAGTGGTGAGGCAGATAGTAGTAACTGTTGCTTCTTGAGTCTGGCACTTCAACAAGGAGAAACCCAGATTTATTATCCTGACATAATGAGAAAGAAAGTCACGATCTTGAGGAAACAACCTGAAATGAACTCCTCGTCATTATTAAACAGAGCACTGAGGGCTTCCTGAGTTTACCAAAGAACAATAACTTTAAGCATTCACAATAGGAGCATTAGGATGCTGGGTCCCTATGCACTCACACTTCATAATAACTTCTGTTTACTGAACCTTGAAGCCAATATGGGCGCATTAATTCTGTATTGTCTTCATCCTGTTGTGGGTCAATAGCTCCCCAAACCGTTGAAGACAGAGAAAACATATTGACGTTGCTGCAGTCGTAAACAGAGAGGATGCACGGCGTGGATAAAGCTATGGTGAGTATACACCGAGTGCATTTATTATCAGGTTTAACAAGAAAGAGCCTCCAGGTCCATCAATAAAGGGATTATGCTTCCAGGTGCTGAAATTATTCAGCATGCGAGGTTATCACACAGGCTCAGTTGTTGTTTATGTTCAGATACCCACAGCAGGGTCAGGGGGTATCAGTAAGCTTTGACAAATCCCCGACATCTACAATCATTTACCTCTAAATCCACGGCTCATATACAGAGTGAAACATTCAGGGACAAAATAAAAGACTGACAGAGTATTATGTGCTGATATATGGATGTGATCATTTTAGACACTCCTCTCTAAACGTTACCAGATGTCTCTGTGTTTTAGCTGTGCTCTAACCAAGCGGGAACCTCCGGTCTCAAACGATGAAGCCCATGCAGAAGTGTTATCAACTGCAATACATCGAGAATCCACTAGAGGCTGGCTGCAGAAACACCGGAAACCACATAGACCCCAATTCAAAATAGACAATCTTTGTAGCATTAATAAACATGTTTACAGCCTGGTTCAAAAAACGTCTTGGCCCTACGAAGCTATCGGCACACACTGTACGATGGGTGAATTTTTTTCTAATGCGAGGGTTCAGAAGATATTAAGATTAGGAGTTTTTGCCCAAATAAGGACATGACTGACTTGACTCCCGGACGGGAACACATAGCTTTTGGCTAAGAGGCTCAAACTCCGCCCCTTTATGTCACACTCCAGGTTGAGTTCCGCATTTCCAATATGGCTGCCACCATTGATCTGCTTCAAAACAGCGCTCAAGAACAGATGGGTGACGTCACGGATACTACGTCCATATTTTATACAGTCTATGGCTCTAACTCAGGAGGCTCCACCCTCAGCTCTTTTCCCACCTGTCCGAGGAAATAACAGGATACTAGTTTTGTTGCTACTTTTGATCATGCTAATATTCTAATTTGAGTAACAGACAAAGTACCTCATGTGATTTTAAAATTACATTTAAAAATAGCCTTAAACCGGGCTGCACAGTGGTGCAGTGGGTAGCGCTGTTGCCTCACAGTTAGAAGGTTCCTGGTTCAAATCCCCGGCCAGGCGGGAGCCTTTCTGTGTGGAGTTTGCATGTTCTCCCCGTGCATGCGTGGGTTCCCTTTTTGACCGGGGCAGTTTCAGGGCCGGTTCGGAGCCGACGCTCAATTGAGAACCGTGTTTTTTTGTGTTTCAACTGCTAGTAAACCGGTTACAGAGCAGCTCCAACTCTTTGCTGGTCTAGAACTGCGCACCACTTACCTCAGGGGCGAGGGGCAGGGTTGCCGTGATCAAAAACACAAACCAAACGTGTTTCCCCCATTGTCCTGCAGCGGAAAAATAAAAGAGACTAATGGATTCCAAGGCAGGCTGCAGGGTGGTGCAGTGGATAGCGCTGTTGCCTCACAGTTAGAAGGTTCCTTGTTCGAATCCCCGGCCGGGCGGGTGCCTTTCTGTGTGGAGTTTGCATGTTCTTCCCGTGCATGCGTGGGTTCTCTCCGGGTTCTCCGGCTTCCTCCCACAATCCAAAAACGTGCTCAGGTTGATTGATCACTCTAAATTGCCTGTAGGTGTGAGTGTGTGCATGAATGGTTCTCTGTCTCTCTGTGTCAGCCCTGTGATAGGTTGGCGACCTGTCCAGGGTGTACCCTGCCTTCCGCCCGAAGCCAGCTGGGATATGCTCCAGCCCCCCGTGACCCCTAACGGGATAAGCGGTCAAGATAATGGATGGAATAGCCTTAAACTGTCCTGCAAGGTGGGATTAACATTGGTAGATAGGTGAGAAGATAAGCGCTGCACTGCAGGGGTGTGTCCAGACTTTTTGAGCTAGGGGGGCCCCAACAAGGGGGGGTTGTGAGGGGGGTTATAAAATATGTGTGTACAAACATAGACAACGATCATTTATTTATGCTTTACTTTATCAATACTTGTTTGTCCCGAGTGTTTCTAATTCACACTGACTAACTGTCAGAAAATAGATAAATAAATAAATAAACTTATTGGCAGTGCTTGGGAACTGAAACATTGCCAATATGTATTTTTGACTATTAGACAGTGTGCAGGAGTTTGCTTTGTGTTTTTATGGATCGATATCTCTCCTACACACCTCTCTCATAAAATACACGTGTGCCTAAAAATTCACCACTTTTAGTTTCATTGCATAATGTTTTCTCAGATATTAGATCTGTTCTATTGTGTTATTGTTTAAGGTGACCTTTAGTGTCTTGAAAGTCGCCCATAAATACAATGTATTATCAGCATTTATGGGTGTATATGGGTATATAGCATTAAAGCTGGGGTTGGTCATCAGATTTAGATCCACTTTTTGTTATACTGGTTAAAATGATCTTTATGTCCTGATGGCAATCAATACATGATGTGTTCTTAAAAAAGAGTGAAGAAAAGCTGCTATCTACAGCCGGAGTAAACCTGGGAAAACACCAACCAATCACCGTTTTTGGGGTCCAAAATTTTAAACCATTCAAATCCCGTCCTGTCGTTCTGCCCTCCTCCTGCGCGTACATTTCCCTGGCATGCACTCCCCGTCCCCTGCCTCTGCTTCCCCTGACTCTATTTACTGCCCCTCTCGCTCAACCTCGGGCCTGTCCCCTCTGACCCGATGAGGTGCTTTGCTCAGGACTGTAGTCCGGATCAGAGTCTAAAAAGCTCTCACCACGGGGGCTCTGACAAGCAAAAGAACTAATTACATTTAGTAAGTCCTACAGAAAATGTAGATGTACTGTAGCGTCCGTCCGGACGCTGTAGTGATGACAAGCCGATTGGTGAACACGTTGAGTTTTAATAACCGGTCACGCCAACCAACAAAACAACAATCAATGTTTGAATGAATGAAGAACTTCTCCTCTTGTCTCTCCTCTCTCCCGCTCACACACTCTACACCTCTCCTGATGCCTTCACTAACCGTCAACACTGTAGGAATTAAGAACATCTACACTGAACATGTTTAACAAACAGTAGAGTTGTTACAGTATTATATATGTGTTATAACTTTTCTCCTGATATCGTGTCACCAGTACAACTGGATAATGCTAGCATGATAGTTGTGAGTACTAACAGCAGCCATGTTTGTTTGTGTTTTTAACTTTCACTATGAGAATGTTTTGGTGAGGACCGGTTTTGAATCAGTCACGATCATATGGTCGCAAGTCAGCGGCGCTCGTGCATGTGAGCGGGGGGGGGCGTTGTTTTGGAGGAGCTCTGAGGGAGGAGGGGAGGGGTTAGATGGAGTCCTGAGGAAATGCTACACTCAAATTCATGCTGGTTTTCCAAGACTACCAACCCTAGCTTTAAGACTGCTGTATGAAAGAACTAGCTTGCTCTTCCCAAAGTTAGAAAAACATCCACCAGTAAGACTTGATTAGCGCCACTTGGGCGAGCAGTCTTTCCCCCTAAAATCCTAAACCCTTCCTCTGCCAGCTGTAGAGGTTCACAATAATCCATTATTGAGAATAAAGGAACCAAAACTAAAGAAGACGCTCTGTCAGAGTACCAACATGTTTGATCCAGGAAATTTAACCAGCCAAAAACTTGTGGATTTACCGGGGTTTATGCTCACTGTGTTACTTGTGAACAATCTGGTAAGAGTCGTGTACGTCTGCTTTGTTTAGTTCTTGGCGAGAAACTCCATTACCCAAAGAGGTGCAAAAAGAACATCTTCAAAAATACACAAAAGATGACCTGGCTCTAATTTTATGCCTCGCACTTCCTGATTCCCAGCAGAGTCGGGTTTTTAAAAGTCAAACTCTTCGCTTTGTTCGATCACCAAAGGACCAAACATGACCGGGGTCAGATTCAAAAATGGCCGCCTGTCAAAAAAGCAGATCTTTTGGAAAATCAACTCCAGTTAGCACCTGTTCAGTGCTCCAATCCATGCCCAGTATTATTGAAGAAACAGCCTTGTACTTTGGCCAAACTTGGTGAATCATTGGCTGAAAGAAGCTGAATTTAAGCCTCTGCTTCTGGGAACACATTTTACAGTGGAAGAAAACGCATCATGAGACAGCATTACACATGACATGTACTCTAATACTCGTTTTGTTTTGTGTTGTTGTCATTGTTTATCACCACACTGAGGCTATTATTGTGAAAAGAAGCTTTATTTAGTGAGCGCAGACCCTCTGAAGGCCACTTTCCCTTGGCATCATGAGGATGTCATTGAGGTAGGTTGCCAGGGGACACTTATTCCTCTCCTCATATCAGTAAATCAATAGGACTAAAATACTCCCAGAGGGAGCGGTATCCTTGGCTCTCTCTCTTTGTCTCACTCTCTCTCTCTTTTTTAACAAATTTGGTCATCTTGCGCTGACAGGAACAGAATAACATCAGCCTCATGTCCTTTCATTTATTAGACCCCACCTTGGGACACAAAATCAGGTTACAGTAACTGACCATATACATCAAGACGGCAAGATGGCGGACCACCACGGTGAAACCACACTGTCATCTGCTGGGAAAGTAGATTTGAAGTGGCTGATGGAGAAGTAGTGGAAGATGAAAGTCAGACCTGAGTGAGGGTACAGATATCAATCTAGAGGATGACTTTGGTGGAAGTGAGAGTCAGATGTTTTGACATTCATTCAATCAATCAGTCTTTATTTATATAGCACCAAATCACAGCAGGTCTAGACCGTACTCTGTGTTCTATTATTAACAAAGACCCAACATCAAGACAGGATAAGATCCAGTCCCATCTTACAGACAGGACTCAGTCTGATCTCATCTTAATCCACCATGAGCAGAGCACTTTGCAGCATTTAGCAAGTTACAGTGGCAAGGACAAACTTCCTTTAACAGGCAGAAACCTCCAGCAGGACCAGACTCATGTTAGACACACATCTGCTGAGACTGAGTTGGAGAGAGGGAGAGAGGGAGATCAAGAGAGAGAGAGAGATGATAGTGGTGAGATGGATAGTAGTTGTAGCGGCAGGTCGTCTATGGTAGAGATCAAGAGGAACCTACGAGACAAGGGAGCTCAGGGACTCCAGAAAGGTCCATGGTTAGTTACTTTAATGGGACAGGGAGAGTTAAAGTAAGTGATAGGGAGAGAGAGATAGGATCCCAGTGTGTCAGTTTAATCAGGAGAGACACAGTTTGAAGATTAAAGGTTTTTTATTACGACTTAATGAATAATGAAACTTGACAGAAATCTTTGGCGTAAGGACTCTAATTTGGCAGCAGAAGAAGTCCCCCTAGAGCCCAGACTCTGGTGGTGGTGGTTGATGAATTCTAGGAATTTGAAGACTTGCAGAGACCAGGTGGAGATGGGGAGGTGGAGGTGTGCGCACCATCATTACAAGAAGGAACTAGCTGGAGAGAGAGACACATTTAAAAAGACAGCAGAAAGTTGATGATAAAGGCGTGCCACTGAGCTATTGGATGACAGCCGCCGCTGATTAACCAATGACAGCTCCGGAGTGTGCAGCTGGAACCGGGTGAGCTATTGAACGAGGGAGAGGAGAGTTAAACAACATAGTCTTCCTGACTGAACTTTCGCTAGAGCCAGTCTAAGCCTATAGCAGCATATCTAAGAGCTGGTCCAAGCCTGATCCAGCTCTAACTATAAGCTTTATCAAAAAGGAAAGTTTGAAGCCTACTCTTAAAAGTAGAGAGGGTGTCTGCCTCCCAGACCCTGACTGGTAGATGATTCCAAAGGAGAGGTGCCTGATAACTGAAGGCTCTACCTCCCATACTACTTTTAGAGATTTTAGGTACGACGAGCAGGCCTGCAAAATGGGTTGTGATTAGGGTTAGGGTTAGGGTTAGTGCTGGGGTAAAGGTTAGGGTTAGCACTAGGGTTAGAGTTAGGATTAGGGGTATGATTAGGATTAGGGTTAGGGTCAGGATTAGGGTTAGGGTTATGGTTAGGATTAGGATTAGGATTAGGGTTAGGGTTAGGGTTAGGATTAGGATTAGGATTAGGGTTAGGGTTAGGGTTAGGGTTAGGATTAGGATTAGGATTAGGGTTAGGGTTAGGATTAGGGTTAGGATTAGGGGTTAGGGTTAGGATTAGGATTAGGGTTAGGGTTAGGGTTAGGGTTAGGGTTAGGATTAGGGTTAGGGTTAGGGTTAGGATTAGGGTTAGGATTAGGGTTAGGGTTAGGGTTAGGATTAGGGTTAGGATTAGGGTTAGGGTTTGGGTTTGGGTTAGGATTAGGGTTAGGGTTAGGGTTTGGGTTAGGATTAGGGTTTGGGTTTGGGTTAGGATTAGGGTTAGGGTTAGGGTTTGGGTTAGGATTAGGGTTAGGATTAGGGTTAGGGTTTGGGTTTGGGTTAGGATTAGGGTTAGGGTTAGGGTTTGGGTTAGGATTAGGGTTTGGGTTAGGATTAGGGTTAGGGTTTGGGTTTGGGTTAGGATTAGGGTTAGGGTTAGGGTTAGGATTAGGATTAGGGTTAGGGTTAGGATTAGGATTAGGGTTAGGGTTAGGATTAGAATTAGGGTTAGGGTTAGGGTTAGGATTAGGGTTAGGATTAGGGGTTAGGGTTAGGATTAGGATTAGGGTTAGGGTTAGGGTTAGGATTAGGGTTAGGGTTAGGGTTAGGATTAGGGTTAGGATTAGGGTTAGGGTAAGGGTTAGGGTTAGGGTTAGGATTAGGGTTAGGGTTAGGATTAGGGTTAGGGTTTGGGTTTGGGTTAGGATTAGGGTTAGGGTTAGGGTTTGGGTTAGGATTAGGGTTAGGGTTTGGGTTTGGGTTAGGATTAGGGTTAGGGTTTGGGTTTGGGTTAGGGTTAGGATTAGGGTTAGGGTTTGGGTTTGGGTTAGGATTAGGGTTAGGGTTAGGGTTAGGGTTTGGGTTAGGGTTTGGGTTTGGGTTAGGATTAGGGTTAGGGTTAGGGTTAGGGTTAGGGTTAGGGAACCAGAACCGAACCCGAACCAAACTCAAGCAAACCGAACCAGAACCGAACCAGAACCGAACCAGAACCGAACCGAACCAAACCAGAACCGAACCAGAACCGAACCAGAACCGAACCCGAACAGAACCAGAACAGAACCAGAACCAAACCGAACCAGAACCAAACCGAACCAAACCGAACCGAACCAGAACCAGAACTGAACCAAACCAGAACCAAACCAGAACCAAACCAGAACCGAACTCAAGCAACCAGAACCAGAACCAACTCAAGCAAACAGAACCAGAACCAAACTCAAGCAAACAGAACCAGAACCAAACTCAAGCAAACAGAACCAGAACCAAACTCAAGCAAACAGAACCAGAATGAAACTGGAGCAAACATTATTAATGTCCTCAGGTTGGCATTGAGTAAAATCAGATGCCTCTCAGTTTGGATGGGCTGATCCGGTTTCTCCTCTCAGTGAGTATTTGCCCGGTCTGGAACATAAAAGCCACGATACACAGCCATCACCTATATCCTATATCCTCACATGTGATTGGCCGAATGGCCGCCATGCTGACCAACCAAAACAATTCCCCTGGATCTAAACCTCTTTGCTGACAGTAGGCTGGTCTCAACAACACAACATCCAAAGAGGATAAGATTTGATAAATTATCAAACACTTTGAGGAAACTCATTAATTAAAAACTGACCAGCTCGCATTTTTCTGTCTGTGTCGACACTTAACTTGATCAAGGGAAAAGCCTTTCCCTCGTGGCAGTTTGGGGATGTGGTGCCATGATTGGTCTGAAATTATTTCTGAAGAGCTGAGTCATCCGAGTCACCACAGGACCTGCAGGACTCAGGGGTCACTTTAGCACCAAGTGGTCTCTTCTTATTTGATTGGAAATCAGCAGACTTGGCCTGCTGGGTTCATGGTGGTATAATTACTGCAGATTTAAAACAACAACAATCTTTTAGCCAGAAGTTTTAGACCGCATATTGTTCTTGTTTGCCACGAATGAAAACAAAGACGAGAGGTGGATTAAAGTTGTTTAATTTGTGCAAACACTTAATTAACATTTCTTCTCTGTACGTGCAGAGAGGTTAGAGCCACTGCTTTCTTTTTCCTCCTTTAATTTGTGTTTATAACCAAAAATAATGAAGATTAAAAACACAAAGATGACCAATGCTTTTGTTCACCTGGTCTGTGGGAGCAAGTTTAGCAGAAGAAAATAAGTCAGATTATTATTGTCTTAATATTTGACAAGTAGGACAGATTCCCAGATTCCTGGTCAGGTTGAACTCCATCTCAAAACCATCATTGTTAGCACATGTGACTTTCAAACATCAGATCCTGCAGGAGCTGTATCAGCTAAGGTGTGTGTGTGACAAATGCAGAGCAGCTCATGCTGAATTGAAGCTTCAAGTTGCAGCAGCAAATTAAAATTCAGACTTTGATTGTCACTCTCCCCAGAAGAGGAGTTATATTTGGAAGTTCTGACACAGTTGTGGATGTTTTATTATCTTTGTGTTGACAGGTTGTAGTGTGAAATGGAGTGCAATTATCTCCTGAAGTAGAAAGCACACTTTACCCACTGCTGTGTGCTGCAGCAGTGATACATGTGTTGTTTTTTCCCATGAAGATTTTTTGCAGCTATCATATGTTTGAAGCCCAATTTCATTTATCTGTCAGTGTTACCAACTGGAGCTACTTATACATGGTCTGCTGTCACCCAAAGGTCTCAGCCATACAGATAAATACAAACTTAGTATATCTTTTTTTTATTTACATGCGTGTATGTATATAAGTTTATGTGTAAATATTTTTTTCCCTCTTAATTTATCTTTTATTTTCAACCAATTTTCAACTTAATGTTACCTATTCCATTTTTTCTCACTTTTACTATTTTTTTTATTAATTCAATTGTTTTTATTTGTATTATTATTATTTGGTATTGTTATTATTCTTTTTACATATTTTTTTATTTTTAATTTTTATTTGTACTGTTTCATTACATATGTCTGAGCCCTTGTTTTACTGTTTTTGTTATGGATGTAGTCTTAGTGACAACATCCATTGGTTTCTGAAAAGGCTTTCTGAAGCCAATGATGGTGGACGCCATATTGGAAATGGTGACTAAACCTGATTTTCAGTAAAAATCAACAAATCAATCTGAGGCCTGAGGTAGATTGTCACCAAATTAAAGAGGTTTTATTCTAAACGTGACGGGAAAGGGGAAGGGGGATAAACTTCAACCAAGGTCTCTTCTAATCCGGGTCTTGTGAGCCAACAGTCCTGTAGGTGAAGCAGGGAGAGAGCAGTGAGCCTTGTGCAGATCTGTTCCCCTAAGGCAGGGGTGTCAAACATGCGGCCTGCGGGCCAAAACCGGCCCGCCAGAGGTTCCAATCCGGCCCCAGGAACATCTTTGCAAAGTGAAAAAATTACAGAGAAGACATTAACTACAATTTTTCAATAAAAGTAACTACTATTTCAAATTTGTCCTCTGGGGGTCACAAACAATCATAGTGCTGACGGAGCGCACCTGAACAGAACTTTTTTTTCTCAAAGTGAGAAAATAGATGACTTTCTGTTTGCATAATCCGGTTGAGATTCAAAAAGACTTCTTAGGGCACTATAAGATGACCCACTAACTACTAACACTAGCACTACACCCCTGCATACAGCACTGTCCAGCAAGCAAACTGTTCCTGCTGGAGCTGGGGGGTCCAAAATAGTCAACTTTACCTTGTGTCAGGTGAATGGGAAACCTGTGTATTTGGTGTGTTCGCAGCAGGTTTCAGTGCTTAAAGACTAAAATATTCAGCCCAAAAAATAGCACAGCTGTTTTTTTAAAAAGGTAGTTCATTAAATGTGAACATTTATAGAATGTACTTGTACTTTTTTGCACTAAAACAAAGGGAAACATTTAGAGTTGTCGTTATTTATAGGTTATTATGTTATGATTTTACTGGTGCGGCCCACTTAAGATCAACTCAGGCTGTAGTTGGCCCCTGAACTGAAATGAGTTTGACACCTCTGCCCTAAGGAGATAGAAAGAGAGTGAGCCTTCACAGTTCAAGAATCCAACGAGTGTATTATTTGGTCCTTGGGCCAATGGTGTAGCTGAAATTCTTCTTAACAGCTGCTCCTGGTTTTAAGAGTGACCACTGTGTTACCCTGCAGCATGAGCTTCTGTTGTGAACTCTCCTCATGCTGCTGAGGAGCTCCTTAAGTAGCCTCGGCCCTGATTACCTGATAGGCTGCAGGTGAGTCCAGTGCCATGTGCCCAGTGGCTTCACATGCACTGGGAGAAACATTCCCTCTATCACCTCCCCAGCCTGGATTGGAGGGGCAGTTTCCCCTGGTTCAAACCAAATATATTGTTTCACTTTCTTTTTCTGTCCCAGGCTGTAAAGATTTTTAATTCTACTGTAAAAATTAACACAAACTGTCAAGTCTTGGCTGAGCAGATGGGTTCATTTTCATTCTCCTACCTGAGGAAAGAAATCTGCAACATCCAACGAGCTCTCCTGGCTTTACAACAAAAATAACTCTGCTGAGTTGCAGCCAAAAATTGATGTCCATTACGTGGAAGACTCTGTTAACTATCTAATGAGCCAGCTAATAAAAACACCTTGGGTGTCTCTCTGACAACTTCGATTTTGCCGACCCCTGGCTCCTCTCAAGCACCTCATGTTTCCCCGAAAATGCTCATTTCTGGCTCCTAAGTATTACAAGCTGGTGACAGACTAAATCATTGACTGTATAAATGATGAAGAACATTAAAGCTGGGGTTGGCAGTCTCGGAAAACTAGCATGAATTTGAATGTAGCATTTCCTCAGGACTCCGTCTAACCCCTCCCCTCCTCCCTCAGAGCTCCTTCAAAACGACCCCCCCCCCACCCGCTCACATGCACGAGCGCCGCTGACTTGCGACCATATGATGATGACTGATTAAAAACCGGTCCACCAAAACATTATCATAGTGAAAGTTAAAAACACAAACAAACATGGCTGCTGTTAGTACTCACAACTATCATGCTAGCATTATCCAGTTGTACTGGTGACACGATATCAGGAGAAAAGTTATAACACATATATAATACTGTAACAACTCTACTGTCTGTTAAACTTGTTCAGTGTAGATGTTCTTAATTCCTACAGTGTTGACAGTCAGTGAAGGCATCAGGAGAGGTGTAGAGTGTGCGAGTGGGAGAGAGGAGAGACAAGATGAGAAGTTCTTCATTCATTCAAACATTGATTGTTGTTTTGTTGGTTGGCGTGATCACGGCCGACAGTGACCGGTTATTAAAACTCAACGTGTTCACGAATCGGCTCGTCATCCCTACAGCGTCCGGACAGACGCTACAGTACATCTACATTTTCTGTAGGACTTACTAAATGTCATTCATTCTTCTGCTTGTCAGAGCCCCCGTGGTGAGAGCTTTTTAGTCTCTGATCCGGACTACAGTCCTGAGCAAAGCACCTCATCGGGTCAGAGGGGACAGGCCCGAGGTCGAGCGAGAGGGGCAGTCAGTAGAGTCAGGGGAAGTAGAGGCAGGAGACGGGGACTCGGAGTACACGCCGGGGAAATGTACGCGCAGGAGGCGGGCAGAACGGCAGGTTAGTGTGGTTAGTGTTTTCCCAGGTTTACTCCGGCTGTAGATAGCAGCTTTTCTTCACTCTTGTTTAAGAACACATTATGTATTGATTACCATCAGGACATAAAGATCATTTTAACCAGTATAACAAAAAGTGTATCTAAATCTGATTACCAACCCCAGCTTTAAGGCTTCCCAAAAGTGAAGCCAAAAGATTTAGAGCTCCCTCTTCTGGCTGGCTGCAGTATAGGCCATAAAGCCTGCCTCCTCCATGTTTACAAAGATTAGCTGTCATTTGTGATTTGATGCTAAAAATAGGGAATGGTTGACAGCTCTGTTGATAAATGCTGTGACAGATTGGTGGGGGAGAGGAGCAGAGAGGAGACATTATCAACACAAACACACATCATTAAACTCCACATGATTGTGAGTGTCTGCTTCAAACCTACACAAGAATGTGAGAATCCACTGAGGACTCTACGACGTTGAAGAATCCTTTTTTTTTTATCAGTGTTACCTGTGTGTCTTGGTCATTGTTAAGACTTTGGGTCACTTAGTGAGGGGAATGGGTCAGGGTGTTGTTTGTGTTGCACTACATAGTGTGTCGTGATGTTGTGCGCATGTGCGGCTCCTGCAGGTAAGCGTCTCACTGTGATACTTATGCGCATGCGCGACCACTGCAGGTTTACACTTTCACCTGAACCATCGTCAGGAGCACACAGCCTGTTGGTAAGTTACAGCGCTGTCTAATAATGTCCAGATATGTGTGTACTGTAGCGTTGCCACGCGGTGTTAGTGTGGGTTACTGCATCGATGGGCACCGGGTTGTATTCTGTATTCTTTAACCTGTAGCGTCCGGCTAACGGCGTTAGCCGAGCTGAGCACTTGTTTGTCACACCGGCAACTGGCAGTGATGACAGCAGATGTCTTGGTACAGTCCACTGCGGTGCCGAGTTATGTTTGGTGATCGGTTCTTTTGTGTTTGATGCTTTTGTGACAACACGTGTGGTTTTGTGAGCACTGTTTACATGCAACCGATCGTAGTGGCAGAGAGCTGCTCTGCGCATGCTCAGTGGTAACTAAGCACACTGGGTAATGTAGTCCACTGTTGTTCATGTCAGCTGCTACACTGTTGGCTCTAAAGGCTTCTTTGGGTTGTGTGTTTTTGAGAGTAACATACTGTAACACTTTATGCATTTATTGTTTTCAGGTTTTTGACCTGTGGTCAAAGTAGTTTAAAAATAAACTATTAAGGACAAAACACGAGTCGAAAAACATTGTGTGATTCCTGGCATGCCTGTTCGGAGGGCAGAAGAGTAGATATCCGAACAGTCATTGGAAGGGGTAGGATGTCAATAACACTGCTGCAAGAAAAATGATATACCAGATATGATACAACACCACATGACATGACGCAAGACAACATAATAATGATATATCACAACACAGAACTACACGATACGACACGAAACGACACAATATGATATGATACATCACAACATGAAACTACACGACACGATACTAAATGACACAACATGACACGAAACAACACTATGTGGTGATGATATCAAAAATTTCGAAACAGGGCTACACCTCAACCGCGCCTCTTCCGTTTTCCTATAAATTCAAACCTGACCATTTCCTCCTTTCTCGCTCTCGTTCCCGCATCCCTCCCTCCCTTCCCTTTTTTCCTTCTGCTCCTCTCCTCCTTATCCATAGGGCCCTGAGGGGGTTTGTCGTGCCCGGGTGCTACGGCGAATCCCCTACAAAGCTTCCCCAAAGCAACTCCAAGTTCAATATACATAAATACAATAATGCTTAATCAATAAACCATCTTTCAAATCCCTTTCTGTTGTTGGTGTGGTCCTTGCTCGTGAAATGAAACGACGCGGCATGACATTACACGATACGATACTCAATGACAACACAAAATGATACATCACGAAAGGACTCGACACGAAATGACACGACACAATAGGATACGATCATAGACTGTAAATAAAAATGGACAGCGTTGCTCCGCCTCTTCCCGTTGTACGGTTCTGAAGCCAAAAAATCCCTCTCCTGGGCGCAGCCA
>NC_048284.1:4108133-4135633 GCF_009762535.1 Notolabrus celidotus
ATCATAGACTGTAAATAAAAATGGACAGCGTTGCTCCGCCTCTTCCCGTTGTACGGTTCTGAAGCCAAAAAATGCCGCTCCTGGGCGCCGCCATTGTGCAGCCAGAGCCTGTGAAGCCACTGTACTAAGCTCCGCCCTACAGCGTGACGTCACAAGACGCTGTGTGTCCTTTGAAATTTCACTCCACGGCGGCTGTGAATCAAAGGAAACAGGAAGTAAAACCCCGTTTTTTAAACTCTAATAACTAATGAAAAAGAAACTTTTCAGAAAAAAGAGACCTTGAACACAAAACAGTCAAATACTAACTACATATCACTACAGCATACGGATGTGAGAAACATTCGTACGACGTGTATTTATTTTTTAAAGCTTGACGGATTTTTTGACCTATATTGCAGCCAGCCACCAGGGGGCAGTCACACTGCTGAAAGCCTCACAACCAGCCACCGGAACCTCTCCCTTGGATACGATACGTCACAACATGAAACTACACGGTACAATATGAAATGACACAACTCCCAACTCAGTCGAGGCATGAGTCTGGTCCTGCTGGAGGTTTCTGCCTGTTAAAAGGAAGTTTTTCCTCACCACTGTAACTAGCTAAATACTGCGATGTGCAACGCTCATGATGGATTAAGGTGGGGTCAGACTGAGTCTTACCCTGTCTTGAAGTTGGGTCTCTGTTCATAATTTGACATAGAGTGGTCTAGACCTCCTATGTTTGTAAAAGCGTCTTGAGATAACGTTTGTTGTGATTTGGCGCTATACAAATAAAGATTGATTGATTGATTGAACACGAAACAATACGAAACGAAACAATACAAAACTATACAACACGAGACGACAAGACACGATATATGATACGATACATCACAACCGGAACTAGTGATGGGAATTCTCTTTCGGCTCCCAAGTGGCTCCTCAGATTTTTTCTTGTTTGAATGACTGTATTACCTAAAATAATGTTAAATAATATGTAAAATTAATTACTAATGTAAAAAACATACATTATATGAAATGTGCATCATTTAAAAGGCTTTATTTATATTCTCAGCATGGAGCAGAGTTCTACAGAAATTAAATTATAAAGTACAAAAACAAGACTGAAGTGATTGTTATCGGCCCCAAACACCTCAGAGAGACTTTTTCTAATAATATAAGTACCTTAGACGGCATTAGTCTGGCATCCAGCACCTCGGCTAGGAATCTAGGAGTCCTATTTGATCAAGATTTATCCTTCAAGTCCCAAATTCAGCAAATCTCAAGGTCAGCCTATTTTCACTTGCGCAATATTTCTAAAATTAGAAACTTCCTATCTCAGAGCGACGCAGAAAAACTAGTCCATGCATTTGTTACCTCCAGGTTAGATTACTGTAACTCCCTCTTATCAGGCTGCCCCAATAAGTCTCTAAAGATTCTTCAGCTAGTTCAAAACGCTGCAGCTCGAGTATTGACTAAAACTAGGAAGAGGGAGCACATTTCTCCAGTGCTAGCTTCTCTACACTGGCTCCCAATAAAATGTAGAATAGAATTTAAAATCCTTCTTTTAACCTACAAAGCCCTTAAAAATCAGGCACCCTCGTATCTTAAAGAGCTCATAGTGCCCTATTACCCCTCTAGAACTCTACGCTCCCAACATGCAGGCTTGCTAGTTGTACCTAAAATCTCTAAAAGTAGTATGGGAGGTAGAACCTTCAGTTATCAGGCCCCTCTCCTTTGGAATCATCTACCAGTCAGGGTCCGGGAGGCAGACACCCTCTCTACTTTTAAGAGTAGACTTAAAACTTTCCTTTTTGATAAAGCTTATAGTTAAGCTGGATCAGGTTTGGACCAGCTTTTGTCATGCTGCTATAGGCCTAGACTGCCGGGGGAACTGGCACACTGACACACTGGGATCCTAGCTCACCCTCTTCCCCCCAACCCCTTCATCACTTACTTTAACTCTGCCTGTCCCATTAAAGTTACTAACCATAGACCTTTCTGGAGTCCCTGAGCTCCATTGTCTCGTAGATTCCTCTGAGCTGCCGTAGACGTCCTCCTGCTGCGGACGATCTGGACTCCAGCTGATACGGACGTGCCGGACTCCAGCGGCAACAGCTTCTACGACTCGTCTCATCACTATCACCTCTCTCTCTTACTCCCCTCTATCTGTCTTTCCAGACCCAACTCGGTCGAGGCATGATGGCTGTCTAACATGAGTCTGGTTCTGCCTGAGGTTTCTGCCTGTTAAAAGGAAGTTTTTCCTCACCACTGTAACTAGCTAAATACTGCGATGTGCAATGCTCATGATGGATTAAGGTGGGGTCAGACTGAGTCTTACCCTGTCTTGGTGTTGGGTCTCTGTTCATAATTTGACATAGTGTGGTCTAGACCTCCTATGTTTGTAAAAGCGTCTTGAGATAACGTTTGTTGTGATTTGGCGCTATACAAATAAAGATTGATTGATTGATTGATTGAAGACTCATCATAATTAGACAAAAAGGTCCAATCTCTGATTGTATGTATATTATTTATAAACTTTTAAACACCTTCATTAACAGCAGGTTCCCTTCACTGCCTTTATTCTTCACTTAATGCACTGATGGATAAACAGTTCTAATGTCCATGACCTGGAGGACTGAGATCCTTCACAGACACTTCTAATGTGCCTTTGCAGGTTTTTGTAGAACCTAATTGATGACATTTTCATCTCACACAGTCTACACTCTGCCTTTGAACTATCTCTGCCATTGAAATGCATCCACAGTTTACTGCATTTCCTGCAGTCACTCGTTTTCTCACCTTTCCAGTGTGTTCTCTGTGTCGCACATGTTCTCCCTCTCGTCTCCCTCCTGTTGGTGTGCTCACTGTGCTGTGTGTGTCTGGAACCCCTCCCCTCCCCGTTCTGCTCAATGTGGACACGTGATTGGTCAAGACGCCACCATGTCTTGACCAATCACGTGAGGGTTAAACAGAAAAAGATGAGAAAAAAAACCCAAAAACGGCTCCCAGTCAGGAGCCGGCTCCCGTCGTTCCCTTCAAAGAGCCGACTCTTAGAGCCGGATCGTTCGCGACCGACACATCACTAACCGGAACTACATGACACGATACATAATGACACAACACGAAACAAAAAGATACAACATGACCCAACCCAACAGGAAATGACGTGGCATGACACTACACAATATGATACAATATTAAATGACACAAAATGATACGACAAGATACGACACGATAAGACACAACACAACAAGGTACAATATGAAACAACAGGACACATCCCAACACAAAATGAAATGACAAAACATGACACCTCGTGATGCGATTCAATACAAAGCCATTGGTACAATACAATGCGAAGCAATGCAATTACATATGATACAATAAGCAATACTTGGCCCAGGTTAACAGTACTATCACACCACAGTGATACTGCAATAAATGCAACAGAATCATCTCTAATGATTCATCTTGATATCTGATTAATCAAAGGACAAAATGCCCCAAAAGCACTTTGCATTAACTTTATGATGATGTTAAAACTTTGAAATTAGTGCAAAAAATACAAATTCCTTTTTTAAAAAAAGGCACATTTAAAAATGAATACTAATTTTAGAGTGTGAACAAATGTGACCTGCTTGTATACCTTCAGATTTTATGGTTAAAATTTAAAGATCAACTTCTTTTTAAGTTAACCTGTGTGACAGTAGCAATAAAAGCTATAGTCGTGGGGTCAATAACTACAGCTGGGTCTTTCTCAGTCAGCTTCCATTCCTCCATATCCTTCAGTAAAACCTCTGCCATATGAGCACAGGTGTAAGTCTTGTGCATTGAGCTAGTTTGTAGCACATAGGAATGCTTTTCCCAGTCATTGTCAATAAAATGAAAATGAGTAATTATCACAGTGTCACGGCAACACAACCCTGGCACGAGCTCGGTCTAGGGCATCCAAGCGTTGGTTGCCCGTGCCATACTAAAGAAGGAATCAGGTGGCTGTCGAGCAAAAGGCAAAGGGAAAAGGCGGACCTTACCTGTGCCGACTTCTTTCCAGGACACCATTCATGGCTCCGGGACCAGCTCACGCTGCTTCCTTCTCGTTACCCCTCAGGGTTTCCGATGACAGTTCATATTTAAGTTGACGTATATAACACACGACAAAACTCAACGGAAAAAGGGGAAAACTTCGCAAGAACGTCTTTCCACGGCTTCTGACAACGGCGTCTCTTTCTTCTCCCTCTCTAGCAGGTGTCTGCCTGAGCTAATCAAGACCACAGCGTCACCGTCTCATTGATAAATTGGTCACGTGACCAGGAAGGTCCGCCCACCTGTAGCTCGACAGCCACACCCCCATACTCTGGACAGTATTGCCGCAACAACAGTAATTAGGACACAGGACTCAGTGAACCATGAAGTGCATCCTCAGTAGTACCTTGTGCATCTCCTAACTTCTTCAGATCACTGTCTGATAATACCCCGATGTCTTCTTCTAGTATTGTGCAGATTTCAACTTTCTCTCTGGTCAATCATCTTCTGTTCACGTCATGTAATTAGCACCGCTGTGAGGAGTCATGAAGCAGTGACACAGTGAGTCAAACAGGCAGGGGAATCCATTCAGAGAGCTGAATTTTTCAATCCAAATTGATAAAATGTCTCTTTACCGATGATCGTATCACACAGGTCAGAATGCAAATCTCACTGTATTGATATTTCGTTTCACTCCGGCTGCATGTCAGCGCTTGTTTGTTTGTTGCAGGGACGTGTTTTGACTTCACCTTATACAACGGGATTAGGTGAAGACATGTCGTCCACCTTTGTATTCAGGTAATGGACAGAATGCTGCACTGCTGTCTGTGCTTACAACCCGAGCTGTCAAGAGAAGGAACAGGGTACAAGTTTGTACTGATCGCCACTCAGATGGAGGCACACGATATGGACAAGAGCATCGATCACTGTCTGGGGAAATGAATACCCTAACAGTGTTTTTCCATTATAAAGACATTTTTCCAAAGATTGACTGGATGGATTCTGCACACGTCTGGCACATAAGCAGGTGTCTTTTTATTCACTTAAGTGGTCTGATCAGACCTCTTCTCAGGATGTGTCAGGGTGTGTTTAGAAGCATCTTTTTTGCCCTCACTCTTTTGGTAGCTGTGCTGCAAGTGTGTCAGAAGAAGAATAACACCTGTTGTTGCACTTTCATGAAGGTTCAATCAGCTGGAATGACCTTAAACCTCAGTAAATACCCAAGAAGACAACATATTCAACCACACACAAGTAGAAGCAGATGTGTGGCCACAGTCTGGTCCTGCTGGAGGTTTCTGCCTGTTAAAGGAAGTTTGTCCTTGCCACTGTAACTTGCTAAATACTGCAAAGTGCTCTGCTCATGGTGGATTAAGATGAGATTTTTTTGTCTTTCATCAAACCTGCTGAATGTTTGATTTGTGCTCACTTCATGCAGATCTGTCAGGGGAAATTTAATGCTGCCTGTCACCTGATCTAATCTTTGAGGATAGACTCAACCCACATACTGCTCTAATTTAATCTTTGGTCAAATGTTGAGGCCACAGCCTTGTCACCGGGCAAATAGCCACAGCACACCCCTAACACGCAGCCTGCTGCTGTGGACCTGCCAGACTCCAGCTGCTACAACTACTACTACCCCTCTCACCACCATCATCTCTCTCTTTCTCAAAGAAAAATTTCCTTTAACAGGCAGAAACCTTGAGTGCAACCAGATTCATGTTACACGGACATCTGCCTCGACTGTAAAAATACTGGAAAATAATTCACTATATTTTGTCTCACGGCTTTCATCTAGCTCTCTTAATCTCCTCTATCCCTCTTTACAACCACAGATGTGTGTCTAACATGAGTCTGGTCCTGCTGGAGGTTTCTGCCTGTTAAAGGAAGTTTGTCCTTGCCACTGTAACTTGCTAAATGCTGCAAAGCGCTCTGCTCATGGTGGATTAAGATGAGATTTTTTTGTCTTTCATCAAACCTGCTAAATGTTTGATTTGTGCTCACTTCATGCAGATCTGTCAGGGGAAATGTAATGCTGCCTGTCACCTGATCTAATCTTTGAGGACAGACTTGAACCCACTTCCCGCTCTACTTGGATCTTTGGTCAAATGTAACAAACTTGGCATGTTTCTAGATAACTTAAGAGCTGTTTGAGTCAACATTTCCAACAAAGAGGAAGAGTTGAAGCCACAGCCTTGTCACCGGGCAAATAGCCACAGCACACCCCTAACATGCGGCCTGCTGCTGTGGACATGCCAGACTCCAGCTGCTACAACTACTACTATCAGTCTCACCACTATCATCTCTCTCTCTCAAGGAAAAACATCCTTTAACAGGCAGAAACCTCGAGCGGAACCATGTTACACTGACATCTGGCTCGACCGTACAAATACTGGAAAATGATTCACAATATTTTGTCTCGCTGCTGTCATGTCATCTAGCTCTCTTAATCTCCTCTATCCCTCTTTACAACCGCAGAAGTGTGTCTAACATGAGTCTGGTCCTGCTGGAGGTTTCTGCCTGTTAAAGGAAGTTTGTCCTTGCCACTGTAACTTGCTAAATGCTGCAAAGTGCTCTGCTCATGGTGGATTAAGATGAGATCAGACTGAGTCCTGTGTGTAAGATGGGACTGGATCTGATCCTGTCTTGATGTTGGGTCTTAGAGTATGGTCTAGACCTGCTCTGTTTGGAAAGAGTCTTGAGATAACGTCTGTTGTGATTTGCGAGCAAAGAAAGTGAAGGAAACTGACCGAGTTATTTGCTGGATTGAATTGTTGCAAAGCCTTTCTCTGTAGGCTGTAGTTCATTTTAGATTACGGAACTGACGCACTGAGATCCCCCCTCTCTCCCTGTCCCATTAAAGTTACTAACCATAGACCTTTCTGAAGTCCCTGAGCTCCCTTGTCTCGTAGGTTCCTCTGAGTCGCTGCCATAGACGGCCTGCTGTTGTGAACGTACCAGACTCCAACTACTAAAACTACTATCCATCTCTCTCTTCATCTCCCTCTATCCCTTTCTCCAACACGGTCTCAGCAGATGTGTGTCTAACATGAGTCTGGTCCTGCTGGAGGTTTCTGCCTGTTAAAGGAAGTTTGTCCTTGCCACTGTAACTTGCTAAAATGAGATCAGACTGAGTCCTGTCTGTAAGATGGGACTGGATCTGATCCTGTCTTGATGTTGGGTCTTTGTTAATAATAGAACATAGAGTACGGTCTAGACCTGCTCTGTTTGGAAAGAGTTCTGATATAAAGTTTGTGTGATTTGGCACTAAAGCCTATATCCCTTAACTCCTTCAGACTAGCACATGCTAATGGCGTCTCAGTTTGTCCGTCAGTCACTTTTAGATGAGTGTGTGTGTGTGTGTGTGTAATGTTTGCACATATTTTAAGAGAAACCTCAGTTTGTGATGGTTTATAAATGGGGCATATCCTCATCTAACTTGCTCTTTATGAATAATGAAGATGGATGTGCCGGCTCTGCAGCGTTAGCTTACTGGCTCAGAGTTCTGGAGACCAGCTTTTTTAATCGCAACATGACTGAGTGAAGCATGGCTAATGAAGATGCATTATGTGTGCGCACATGTGTGCATACTTGGGGATACAGTGTTTGGATTCCTGACACACATTAAGGATGACTGTTGAGGGAAAAAAAATGCAGGAGGCGGGGTCGTGTTTTTCTAGAGAGATGGAAATGGGGCTAGTTGTGGGAGTATGGATCGCATCTGGTGCAACAAAATGATGGACTGCTATCTATTGTTTCCCATTGTGTACAGGGGATTGATTCTGTAACTGCAAACACATGGACACACACACAGTTGCACACACTTGTTTGTCATCCATCTGTGGTGCTATTTTTAGAGGCTATAAAATTGAGGCGCCCATTCTGCTTCACTTCTTCAGGCTTAATAATTGGAATATTTTATAGGTGTGAGCTTCCCCTTGCAGAGGGAATACAGACTACCTCAATCCAATTAGGGGAGGCGCGGTGGCTCGCCCCAAAAAGTAATAAAGTTGACAACATAATAACCACAACAATCTAATCTCTCTTTGCTCAGTGAAATGTACGGCGAGCAGCATTAACACTGGGGGGCAAACCATCAAATTGAAACATAATTGCATAAGCGAGCAGAAGGTTATTGTGAGAGCAAGTTTTACAGAGGAAACACAGAATTGGATCAATTCAAAGCACATCAGTCAGATCACAGCTGCAGTAAAAACTCAGATTCATGCAGAGCCAGGTACCTGTGACTGATTAGTCATAAAACAGCAGAGTGTGGAGACAGTCAGAACAAGCTGGTATTGGTCTTTACAAGCCAGACTTTGTTATCACTTGTTTATATGGTGGATTCATGCTTTTCAGTTTATGTAGATTAGTGATTTTATTTTCCTATTTGTACCCAGCTGTGTTATATACTGGCATCTGATTGGTCAATAGGGACGACATAATCAAAACGTGTCATATCAGATCAATCTGAGGGGAAGGAGTTCAGCACACTCCACCTCTGCCTGTTGATGCTGTGTCAAAAACATTCTCTTGTGGTATTCTGTAGTTTAATGTTTTGGCATATCTTTTGGCATTTTCGCCTTTAATGGATAGGACAGCTGAAGAGAGACAGGATATGTGGGGAGAAGAGAGTGGGGGAGGACATGCAGTAAATGGTTGAGGCTGGAATCAGACCTACTACCTCTGCGACATGGGCTATGGCCTCTGTATATGGGGCGCACACTTAGACCGCTAGTCCAATGGCACCCCAACCACAATTTGTTTGAATCTGATTCTCTGTTTTATGGCTCTGTGTTATATTATTGTGTATTCAGTAATAAAAATAATAACAATAATAACGATAATAATTATATTTATAATATATTATTATTATTATTATTATTATTATTATTATTATTATTATTATTATTATTATTATTATCATTATTATTATCATTACTGTTGTTATTATTGTTATTATTGTTATTATTATCATTATTGTTGGTATCATTATTATTATTATTATTATTATTATCATTATTGTTATTATTGTTATTATTATTATTGTTGTTATTATTATTATTGTTATTATTGTTATTATTATCATTATTGTTGGTATCATTATTATTATTATTATTATTATTATTATCATTATTATCATTAATGTTGGTATTATTATTATTATTGTTATCATTATTGTTGTTATTATTATTATTATTACTAGTAGTAGCCTAATTATTGCTATTATTATTATTATTATTATTATTATTATTATTATATTTAAATAATAACAATAATATATTATGAATTGTATTGTTATAACAATAATTAAATGATAATTATGATAATAATAATAATGTGTATTCATATTATTATAAATAATACTTATAATAAGCTAATATCTTTTCATCTTTCCCTTACTCTATAAATTAATTAAATTAATTTATCTGAATTTATTAATTATCTTAACTTCACTATTTATTATTTTTTATCTCATTTCATTGTTTTTACATTTTCTTAATGTTTCTATATCTGTGTCTGACATACTTGGTCCTCGTGGTCTCAGTCTCTGTTGATCGGTTCTCGTTCTGCCTAGGTTCTTCTTTTGGGTTCTTATGTTTCATCTTATGTGTACAGCACTTTGTGTTACAATGTCATTGTATGAAAAGTGCTTTATAAATAAAGTCTGACTGATTGATTGATTGATTATGATTTACATTTGGATTAACTCTGCTGATTGGGTTCTCTAGCTTCTAGTCGTCTTCATTGCTCTGTTGTTTGACTTTGAAGTGCTTGGGTTGATTATTTCTGCTTGATTGTTGAAGCACTTTGTGAACCCATGATTTTAATGGTGCTGTATAAATTGAGTTATCATATTTATTATTACTGATTGCCTGATGTCTTTATTTTGAACATGTAAATAAGAATATACACATTAGAGAAAAAGAACAGGAAAGAAAAATCATCAAGTTCCATCATCTACTGGTGTTCCATCATTTATCCACACAAACACATCCCTGACGGCTGAAATCAAACATGCTGTATAAAGTGTCAAAGACGATGAATAATTAATACATTTGAAAATATTATTTCCTCTAACGTGAATAAAAATAGGACCTTTGTCTGCTACCAGCTTCACCTTCTGTCCCTCCTCTCTTCCCCGGCGTCCCAGGAGGACCTTCACTGACAGTTCCCTGGATAACAGAGGTTGCTAAACAAGCATGCATATGTATGTACGGCCTGCTCAGGGATTCAGTGTGTGTGAGTGTGTGTGAGTGTGTGTGTGTGCATGTGCGTAGAGATGTATTCAAAGGCACTGTGTCACTGCTGTCATCGCTCTGCTCCCCTGCCAGCTTATGGAGAACTGTAAAGAGTAAAGCCACATCTCGTCTCTCTCTTTCCCTGCATCCTCACTGTTAGCAAAGTGCAGGAGATAGTGTTCATACATAATTCACTGCTTGGAAAGGTTGCCTGTGGTGATTTAACATGCAACTAAAAAGTAGCAATACTCAACCCCCCTGATGTGTTAAAGAATAGTATAGTCTGTCTTGATGGAATACATGCAAATTTATGAAAAGCATAATTGTTTTAACCGTTTAGATTCTTATGTGACATTGTTGGTGATTTTCCATGCCATCGTCATGCCAAATGAAGCCCTGAACACGTGTGAAACAAGCATTTCCTGAAAGTTTGTCAGTCCTTACCTCTCTCAGGTTTTTATTTAGGGTGGAAAAACTTCCTTGCAAGCTGCAGGAACCAGCGCAGACTAACTTTCCACTCGTTAAATGTACATTTTAATGCATTTTAATGACCCAGCTCTAGTCAGATTTAATGAATCAAGCTTTTTTTTTCAACATCGGGACAGATGGAGAGCAGTTAAAGGTGACATATCACGCTTTTTTCATCAATATATATTGGTCTAAGAGGTCCCCAAAACATGTCTTTAAAGTTTATGCTCAAAAAAACACTTTGAAATCAGATTTTGGTCTGCCTGAAAAACCCTCTTCTTCAGTCCTCCTCAGAACACTCTGTTTTCTCTCTGACCACGCCCCCTCAGGAAGTGGATGTGCCTCGGCTGTCCAGCATGTTGATCTAATGTTTACATGTTGGCTGAATATACACGGCTGCTCACAGATCACGTTACTTCAACCCTCTGAATCTGATCCAGAGTCTGATCCTGACGGAGAGGCGCCTGTAGCAGGACCTTTCTGAAGGATTGGTCACAGATTTAGTGTTTCTTGTTGTTTTATTTATCAGTATGTCGACGTGTGTCTTGGTACACAGCTACGAACATGTAGCTATGTGGCTATGCTAACTAGCGCTAGCACTTATCCATGACAAATAAAAATCATCCACTAGATCTTCAAATCTGCAGACGTGGGGAGTAAAACTGACCTCTACCAGAAAGGCAGCAGGACCTTTCTGAAGGATTGGTCACAGATTCTGTGTTTCTTGTTGTTTTATTTGTCAGTATGTCGACATGTGTCTTGGTACACAGCTACAGCTATGAACATGTAGCTATGTGGCTATGCTAATTAGCGCTAGCACTTATCCATGACAAATAAAAATCATCCACTAGATCTTCAAATCTGCAGACGTGGGGAGTAAAACTGACCTCTACCAGAAAGGCAGCAGGACCTTTATGAAGGATTGGTCACAGATTTAGTGTTTCTTGTTGTTTTATTTGTTAGTATGTAGACGTGTGTCTTGGTACACAGCTGCAGCTAAGATATGTAGCTATGCTAACTAGAGCTAGCACTTATCCATGATAAATAAAAATCATCCACTAGATCTTCAAATCTGCAGACGTGGGGAGTAAAACCGACCTTTGTGTTTATTAAGACAGCCTACAACTAGCATGCCTCCCTCCTAAGCTCCTTGTTAGCACACGTGTGCAGGTAATGAAAAACAGAGGAGGGGATTCAGTATTAGTTTATACAGTCTATGGGCTGAACAAGCTCCGAGCTCTGACTCCGTGACAGACCGGATATTGTTGTTACGTAACAAAAACACTGAAGTCTGTAACGGCTCGTTTCACACACATTTACAGAAAGGTGGAGAAATCAGAACAGGGGCAGAATGGATTCTTTTCATTCTTGGGGGGTTGTAGACATGCCAGGGAAACATATTTCAGGTAGAGAACCATTAAAAAGTCAATTTTGCATGATATGTCACCTTTAATGTGAAGTGTGGCAATTTTACAGAGTCTAGATTTCACTCATCCATACACCGTATTGATTTGGATTCATCTGTGTTTCAATTTCCTTTTTTTAAAACCAACATTTTCCAGTAAAAGAAACAAAAACATGATGCAAAAAGATTTCATTTTATCACCATAATGTCATCATGTTTGTTTGTTTGTGCACATATGGGCGGTGGGAAAGACAGCTTTGCAGGGCGGCTGAGGAAAGCAAAACACTGCAAGATGATGTCATGCAAACTTTGTTCAAGTATTGCCAACATTGCCTCTGACTAAGAATCATTTTAGTTATCATGTGGTTTTATCAGAGACTCGTATCATCAGTTGATATCAGACAGAGATAACGGCCTGACTGAGTTCATCGAGTCCAGTAGAAATGGCCGATAATGTTTGATAACACAGACTCTAAATTAAGACTTCAGTTTCTTGGGGGAATGGCGTCATGTGATTTGAGTGATACTGAAATATTCATTAAGATACATTTCATCCAGGACGTTTTATCTAACCTGACAGGATTAACAAGGATCAGATGGGAGAATCTGGTTTCTTTCTAAGTACGAGGTCATGGAGACAAAGTTGAGGAATGAAGCGTAGGTTTGTACGTAAAGTTTTATTTTAATTTGTAATGTAAAGTCTTAAAGATTCCTTGTATGTGACTGTAGTGTCCACATGCATGGCCAATAAAGCTGATTCTGACTCTGATCTTTAACCTCTTGAGCAGGGGTGTATCCAGAGGGGCGACCAGGGGTGGCCCAAGCCCGTTATTTAAGACGGCCACCCCAAAGTCCTAATCTATGGCTGTTTGCGAAACAGCCTGCTACAAACTACCTATGAATGTATGCAGTACGTACTACATACTGAGTTTGAAGGTAGTCTGTAGTATGACTGTTCTGTTGGATCTGTTCTGCAGGATGCTGGGTCAGGCTTTGCTGGATTTCCAGTTTTGGAAAGCAGAAGTAAACAACGACCAAGCTCATGATTTAAAAAGTTACAAAAAGTTAAATTTTTTTTACAGCACCTAAAAACTGAGTGCCCCCCATCATATACAGAAAAAAGAAGAAGTTGAACATTAGCGCAGTGCATTGTGGGAAACAGAACGTGAGGGAGACTGGTCCGATGCATACTGAGAAATTTCATCATCCTGGTAGTTTTGGCATACTGCAGATGTACTGCTAGTATAGTGGACGGTTTCAAAACCAGCCTTTGTTTGGCTATTAACCTTGTCAGAGAAGGGACTTATGTCGAATTCAGCTATTCAGACTGAGTTGCAACCAAGCGGCAACCTCCGGTCTAAAAATATGAGTCAATGCGGAAGTGTTAAAAGCTGCAGTTCATCGAGGATCCGCTTGAGGCTGGCTCCGGAAGTACTGGAAGTCACATACACATGAATGGGGAAAAGACGATCTTTGCAGCATTAAAGGTGACATATCACACTTTTTTCATCAATATATATTGGTCTAAGAGGTCCTCAAAACATGTCTTTAAAGTTTATGCTCAAAAAAACACTTTGAAATCAGATTTTGGTCTGCCTGAAAAGCCCTCTTCTTCAGTCCTCCTCAGAACACTCTGTTTTCTCTCTGACCACGCCCCCTCAGGAAGTGGATGTTCCTCGGCTGTCCAGCACGTTGATCTAATGTTTACATGTTGGCTGAATATACACGGCTGCTCAGAGACCCGTGTTACTTCAACCCTCTGAATCTGATCCAGAATCTGATCCTGACGGAGAGGTGCCTGTAGCAGGACCTTTCTGAAGGATTGGTCACAGATTTAGTGTTTCTTGTTGTTTTATTTGTCAGTATGTCAACGTGTGTCTTGGTACACAGCTACGAACATGTAGCTATGTGGCTATGCTAACTAGCGCTAGCACTTATCCATGATAAATAAAAATCATCCACTAGATCTTCAAATCTGCAGACGTGTGGAGTAAAACCGACCTCTACCAGAAAGGCAGCAGGACCTTTTATGAAGGATTGGTCACAGATTTAGTGTTTCTTGTTGTTTTATTTGTCAGTATGTCGACGTGTGTCTTGGTACACAGCTACAGCTACGACATGTAGCTATGTAGCTATGCTAACTAGCGCTAGCACTTATCCATGGAAAATAAAAATCATCCACTAGATCTTCAAATCTGCAGACGTGGGGAGTAAAATCGACCTTTGTGTTTATTAAGACAGCCTACAACTAGCATGCCTCCCTCCTAAGCTCCTTGTTAGCACACATTTGTGCAGGGAATGAAAAACGGGGGAGGGATTCAGTATTATTTTATACAGTCTATGGGCTGAACAAGCTCCGAGCTCTGACTCCGTGGCAGACCGGATATTGTTGTTACGTAACCAAAACACTGAAGTCTGAAACGGCTCGTTTCACACACATTTACAGAAAGGTGGAGAAATCAGAACAGGGGCAGAATGGATTCTTTTCATTCTCGGGGGGTTTGTAGACAGGGACACATATTTCAGGTAGAGAACCATTAAAAAGTCAATTTCGCATGATATGTCACCTTTAATAAACATGTTTACAGCCTGGTACAAAAGATGAGTGTAGTCTGAATAGCTAATTTCTCGATGTCCTCTCACTGTGAGGGGGGTGAATTTTTTTCTAATTCGGTAATTTCGAAGATATTGAGATTACCAGTCTTCCAATGAGAGGCACAGCTGCCTGCAGGAACAGGCAGGAGGCTCAAAGCCCGCCTCTTTACGTCACACTGGCTCGACAGAAGCAATATGGCTGCCGCAGCCGATTGGTCTCAAAACAGCTCTTCAGAAACAGATGGGTAACGTCACGGATACTACGTCCATATTTTTTTTACAGTCTATGGTTGCAACAGGCTGCTTGGGATTCTTTATGCATTAAAATGTGGCAAATTGTCTTTTCTTCACTCTCAAACTCTAACATCTGGCACACATCTTCTTTAAAGAGCTTAAAAAATAAGATACATATAAGATTTAATTTGTGAAGACAGAAGGATAGTTAAAAGCTGTGTATTTGCCAAGCGGCAGCGTGAATTGAAGCCAATTGAAGCGGATGTGTTAAAAACTGCAGTTCTTCGAGCGTCCACTTGAGGCTGGGTCCAGAAACACCAGAAACCACATACACACCCATTCAAAGAAGACGATCTTTACAGCAGAAATAAACATGTTTACAGCCTGGTTAAAATAATGATTTTGGTCTGAATAGCTCATTTCTGGATTGGCACACACTGTTTTTATTATAACACTGCAATTTTGAAGATATTAAGATTACGAGTTTTCCAATATGAGAGGCACAGCATTTCCAATATGGCACACGCTGACGATTGTCTTCAAAACAGCGCTTCAGAAACACATGGATGACGTTACAGATACTACCTCCATTAATTATACAGTCTATGGTATTTGCATATATATATTTATATATACATATATCATGCAATCCCTGCAAATGTCAGCGCCCTGTTTTGGCAACTGGTCAAATTTCTCTGTAAGAAGAAGCTGTGGGGAAAATACGTCTGTCATTGTTGAATCTTTTCCCCCATTTAGACTTTAATTTCCTAAATGTGACTGGATTTAGCGTCGTCAAAAGACTACCCAGTGATTTTTTATTTCATTAGGACTGTGGAGAAACCAACAAGGCCAAGATTTTGACCGCTGTGGGTGTTTGTGGATAATTTGTGTGAATTTCAAGTAACTGAAAGCAAAGCTCTAAAACACCAGAAACTCACCCAGCTCACAGTGCATCTGTCAGTGGATCACCAACTTCCTGACGGACAGGAGACAGCAGGTGAGGCTGGGGAGCATCAAATCCAGCACCCGGACCATCAGCACTGGCGCCCCACAGGGATGTGTTCTCTCCCCACTGCTCTTCTCCCTCTACACCAATGACTGCACCTCAGGGGACCCCTCGGTGAAACTCCTGAAGTTTGCAGACGACATGACCGTCATCGGTCTCATCCAGGACGGAGACGAGTCTGCTTACAGACAGGAGGTGGAACAGCTGGCACTCTGGTGTAGTCAGAACCATCTGGAGCTGAACCCGCTCAAGACGGTAGAGATGACAGTGGACTTCAGGAGAAGCGCCCCCCCCCCCCCCCCCCCCCACCCCACCCCACCCCACTCCCCCCCCTCACCATCCTGAACAGCACTGTGTCTACTGTGGACTCTTTCAGGTTCCTGGGATCCACTATTTCCCGGGACCTGAGGTGGACCTCCCACATAGACACAATCAGAAAAAAGGCCCAGCAGAGGATGTACTTCCTGCGTCAGCTCAGGAAGTTCAACCTGCCCCAGGAGCTGCTGATCATGTTCTACACCTCCATCATCCAGTCTGTTCTGTGCACCGCCATCACTGTCTGGTTTGGCTCTGCAACCAAACTAGACAAACACAGACTCCAGCGGACTATAAGGACTGCAGAGAAAATCATCGGTGTCGACCTGCCCCCCATCCAGGACTTGTACCGGTCCTGGGCCAGGAAACGGGCAGGTAGCATCACTGCTGACCCCTCACACCCTGGACACAAATTCTTCAAACTCCTCCCCTCCGGCAGGCGCTACAGATCACTGTGCGGCAAAACAACCCGCCATAAGAACAGTTTCTTCCCCCAGGCTGTCACTCTGATGAACACTAAACCATAACAGTGTCATACCTGTCAGATCAATACTCTCTGTAAATATACATGTAGATACACAATGCAACAATTCTCCAAGCAGAATTCCATATTTCTATTTTTTGCATTATTTAACTTCTATTTTTATAATGTAAAAACTACCTCTGCTACTCACCACTGCACTTTATCATATTATTTTAGCCTGTACATATTAGTCATGCCTATTTGTTGTTTCTTTGTATTTATAGCTAAGGTTATTGTTATTATATTTTTTATCTTATTTTTTATTTGTAGGTCTTATTCTTATTCTTATTCTTATGCCTTGTGCAAAGAGAGCACAGTTTACTAAAGTCAAATTCCTTGTGTGTTCAAGCATACCTGGCCAATAAAGCTGATTCTGATTCTGATTCTGATTCTGATAAGAAGCATCTAGTATCTGAATAAAACTTTCCGAAGCAGCTCCAACAGAACTTTTGAATTTCCAACAAATAAACATTCTGTTGTTCTCTCTCAGTGAAAGGCAGCTGCACCCAGTAGAAATCTTGTTTTCCACCTGTAAATATATTCAGGTACATTGTGCTGCGTGGATTCAAGCTGTGCTGCGGCGCCCTGTTCCTGACAGCCGTAGACTTCCTGACTTTCTCACCTGCTGCTGTAGTCACTGCTGCTGGAGTGTTTGGAGTTTGAGGTGTCAATAAGTGGAGTGAAGGGGAGTCAGACCCCTGCACGAGATCTGGAGGGCTCAGACAAGGAAGAGTCAACGATCTCCTCTTGGACTGAGAAATTCAGAATCAAGATGGGATTATTGACAGTCCTGCAATCTGCTGCAAGCTCCACAGCCGGAGGAGGAAAGTCGATACCTCCTATATTTGTGTTTTCAAATACATGTCTCTTACATTTCTCCTTTAAAATATGAGACATACGTTTCTGGTTGAGTAACTGACCTTGCATCAGAGGAGAAGAAAAAGTTTGGGTAACCTTGGTAATGAACTGGTTGGGGAGAGGGAACACATCATTTATTATTCTCTGTGCTTTGGTGTGTTATATTGAACTGAAAGATCAGAAGCGGCCTCTGTTTTATTCCCCGGTGATGGGAAACATCGCTCTGCTGGAGGATTGAGAGATAAGTTTGGAAGTCGCTCAGTTTGGAGCAAAAAAAGTGAAAGGAAACTGGAAGCTTTGAGTTATGTGCTGGATTGAATTGTTGCTGTTGTGACAAAGTCTTTCTCTGTAGGCTGGAGTTCATTTCAGGATTACAGAACTGAAACACTGGGATCTCCTCTCTCTCCTCTCTCTGCTTATCACTTACTTTAAGTCTTCCTGTCCCATTAAAGTTCCTAACCATAGACCTTTCTGGAGTCCCAGAGCTCCCTTGTCTCGTAGGTTCCTCTGATACCCCTTTTTGACCGGGGCAGTTTCAGGGCCGGTTCGTAGCCGGCGCTGAATTGAGAGCAGGTTTTTCGTGTTTCAACTGTGAGTGAACCGGTTCCAGAGCAGCTCCAACTCTTTGCTGGTCTAGAACTGCGAACCACTTACCTCAGGGGCGAGGGGCAGGGTTGCCGTGATCAAAAACACAAACCAAACGTGTTTCCCCCATTGTCCTGCAGCGGAAAAATAAAAGAGACTAATGGATTCCAAGGCAGGCTGCAGGGTGGTGCAGTGGATAGCGCTGTTGCCTCACAGCTAGAAGGTTCCTGGTTCGAATCCCCGGCCGGGCAGGTGCCTTTCTGTGTGGAGTTTGCATGTTCTCCCCGTGCATGCGTGGGTTCCCTTCAAGTACTCCGGCTTCCTCCCACTGTCCAAAAACATGCTCACCAGGTTGATTGATCACTCTAAATTGCCTGTAGGTGTGAGTGTGTGTGTGATTGGTTGGCGACCTGTCCAGGGTGTACCCTGCCTTCTGCCCGAAGCCAGCTGGGATAGGCTCCAGCCCCCCGTGACCCCTAACGGGATAAGCGGTCAAGATAATGGATGGATGGATGGATTCCAAGGCAAAGCAGTGGTCGGCCGAGGAGACAAGCTGCCGTTGTCCGCCATTGTTGTTGTTGTGAGGGAAAGTTTCGCGCTAACGCTTCTGGGAAAAGCGGTCACGTAAATCTGACCTCATGACGTGGCTCTTCCACGGGCTTGAGCAGGTGGAAAAATAAACGGGTGCCATATTGGTTCGTGAGTTCAACCAGCTCCGAACCAGCGGAGCATCAGCCCAGAAATACAACCAGGTTCGTGTTGGTCGAAAAGAGGTGGCCTGCTGTCAGACGTGCCAAACTCCAGCTGCTACAACTACTACTATCCATCTCACCAGTATCATCTCTCTCTCTCTTCATCTCCCTCTATCCCTCTTTCCAACCCCAACTCAGTCTCAGCAGATGTGTGTCTAACATGAGTCTGGTCCTGCTGGAGGTTTCTGCCTGTTAAAGGAAGTTTGTCCTTGTCCCTGTAACTTGAAATGACATTGATTTTGATATACTGTTATGGTATCTTGTGTGAGATTACTGAAAACATTAGAACAGTTGAAAGCTTGTGAGGAGGTTTTGGTAGTGCTTGATTTTGGCGCCCTCTCTGGACAAAGCTGTATACCTTATTTCCTTGCTTAAATTGCCCTGTACATGTTAAGTCTCTGTATTCTGGCATAAATTGTAACTCTTGTTTTTTTAACACTTACTTTAACTCTCCCTGTCCCATTAAAGTTACTAGCCATAGACCCTTCTGGAGTCCCTGAGCTCCCTTGTCTCGTAGGTTCCTCTGAGTTGCTGCCGTAGATGGCCTGCTGCTACAACTACTACTATCCGTCTCACCACTATCATCTCTCTCTCTCTTCATCTCCTCTATCCCTCTCTCCAACTCGGTCTCAGCAGATGTGTGTATAACATGAGTCTGGTCCTGCTGGAGGTCTCTGCCTGTTAAAGGAAGTTTGTCCTTGCCACTGTAACTCACTAAATGCTGCAAAGTGCTCTGCTCATGGTGGATTAAGATGAGATCAGACTGAGTCCTGTCTGTAAGATGGGACTGGATCTTATCCTGTCTTGATGTTGGGTCTTTGTTAATAGAACACAGAGGACGGTCTAGACCTGCTCTGTTTGGAAAGAGTCAAGCGAGAGAGTTGAGCCTTCAGTTATCAGGCACCTCTCCTTTGGAATCATCTACCAGTCAGGGTCCAGGAGGCAGACACCCTCTCTGCTTTAAGAGTAGGCTTCAAACTTTCCTTTTTGATAAAGATTATAGTTAGAGCTGGATCAGGCTTGGACCAGCTCTTTGTTATGCTGCTATAGGCTTAGACTGACACACTTTGATCCTATCCCTCCCCTCTCTCTGCCTGTCACTTACTCAAACTCTTCCTGTCCCATTGAAAGTTACTAACCATAGACCTTTATGTAGTCATTGAGCTCCCTTGTCTCGTACGTTCCTAGGCTACAACTACTACCATCCATCTCACCACTATCATCTCTCTCTCTCTTCATCTCCTCTATCCCTCTCTCCAACACGGTCTCAGCAGATGTGTGTCTAACATGAGTCTGGTCCTGCTGGAGGTTTTTGCCTGTTAAAGGAAGTTTGTCCTTGCCACTGTAACTTGCTAAATGCTGCAAAGTGCTCTGCTCATGGTGGATTAAGATGAGACTGAGCCCTGTCTGTAAAATGGGACTGGATCTTATCCTGTCTTGATGTTGGGTACGGTCTAGACCTGCTCTGTTTGGAAAGAGTCTTCAGATAACATTTGCAGACCACATGCAGCAGGTTGCACTGGGAGATTTATTCTAAAACAAGGCTCACTGGTAGATCCAGTTAGGCAAGCTCAGGAAGAAAGTTAAGAAAAGTAACTTAAAGGACCTCTGGGGGACTAAATGGGACAAAATGTGCATGGAAATGCTAAATCTGGACAAGAGTACAGACTGTAAGAACACTGCAGTACTTCATAAAGGAGCAGCATAAGGAGTTTAGCAGACCTTCACTTCATGTTATTTTGAGACACTCATGTTTCAGATGTCACATATGAACTTTCCTGTCGTTGTTTATGGATTGGTGCGTGTGTTACGACGGTCTCTGGACGATTCTTTCAGCACAAGCTAGAAGTGATTTGTCTGCATCCTTCTCTTTTGTGTCTGCAGTCTCTTTCTCTTTGTGTTTGGCTGATGGGTTTTCATTCTATAGCTCTATTATCAAAGCGGCGGTGTGGACGTGGGCTGTTATTATAAGTGGTGTGTGCTATTATTGTCTGTGACACACCTGTGTGTGTGTGTGTGTGTGTGTGTGGGTGTCTGGGTGTGTGGGTGCCTCCCTTTGTACTGCATCGCTTCATTTGGAGACAAATGACTACATCAAAGAAGGTAATCTGAATATTCATCACACTGAAAAGATCGCATTATTGGGATTATTGTGAATCGTAGGCTGGTGACAGAGGCTTTGAACTTTTTATTTTAAAGTAATATTTAAAAAAAAAAAGATTATGTTCAAATATTGGATGAGAACAGTGTGTTCTAATATAATATAACTGGTGCTAAACTACTA
This sequence comes from Notolabrus celidotus, assembly GCF_009762535.1. Classification (NCBI taxonomy): domain Eukaryota; kingdom Metazoa; phylum Chordata; class Actinopteri; order Labriformes; family Labridae; genus Notolabrus; species Notolabrus celidotus. The sequence goes on from NC_048284.1 coordinate 4,129,403, forward strand.
AACATAGTAATACCAATGAAAGCTGCTTCCATTTCTCTCTATATAGACATTTTAATCTTGATCATGGGTTTTTCTATTTGCACATATGCTTGAAGGATTTTTAGCCACTCATTCGATGCATTTTAGTTCAATTAGGGGGAGGTAGAGCGTACAGCCTGACCTGGTGGGGCGATGTCTTGCCCAAACAGGCTTCTTTCCCAGGCTCTTCTGTCCTCTCTCAAACATCTCTTTACAGACTCTTCACTATGTTTCCTCTCTCTCCCTCCTCTTCACTCATCAAGGTTGGAAAGTCGGGGAAGGTAGAGCATACAGCCTAACCCAGAAGGGGTATGCCCTTGCATACTAAGCTTTATGCCCTGACTCTACCTTCCGTGTCCTCTTTCTAGTATCTCTTTACAGCTGCTTCTCTCTCTTCTCTCTTCTCTCTTCTCTCTTCCCTCGTTAAAGTTGGGGAATTAAGGGGAGGTAGAGTGTGCAGCCTAACCTAGCAGGGTCGGTTCCAGCCCAAACAAGCCTCTCTTCCTAACTCTGCCTTCCCTGTTCTCTTTCTAGTATCTCTTTACAGCTGCTTCTCTCTCTTCACTCATTAAAGTGGGGGAGTAGGGAGAGGTAGAGCGTCCAGCCTAACCTGGCAGGGTTGAGCCCTAACCCAATAAGCTCCTCACCCTGGCTCTGATACGCCCCGTCGTCTTTCTAGCATCTCTTTAAATGTATTTCACTTTTTCATACCTCTTTTCTCTCATTGAAGTTGGGGATTTGGTGGAGGTAGAGCGTACAGCCTAACCCAGAAGGGGTGGGCCCTTGCAATCTAAGGTGAGGGTGGGGTGAGGTCTTGTCCAAAAAGGCTTCTTGCCCAGGCTCTTCTGTCCCTGTCCTCTTTCAAACATCTCTTTACAGACTCTTCACTATGTTTCCTCTGTCTTCTCTCCTTTCTTCCCTTATTCAATTTGGGGATTAGGGGAAGGTAGAGCATACAGCCTAACCCAGAAGGGGTGAGCCCTTGCACACTAGGCTTTATGCCCTGACTCTGCCTTCAATGTCCTCTTTCTAATAACCTCTTTATAGCTGCTTCTCTCTCTTAACTCATTAAAGTGGGGGAGTAGGGGGAGGTAGAGCGTACAGCCTAACTTGATGGGGAGAGCCCTAACCCAATAGGTTCCTCGCCCTGGCTCTGATCCTCCTGTCGTCTTTCAAGCATCTCTTTAAATGTATTTCACTTTTTAATCTATCTCTTCTCTCATTGAAGTTGGGGATTTTGGGGGAGATAGAGCGTACAGGCTTATGCAACCAGGTTGACCCTGGCTTCTTTTCTTATGCCCTACCAACTCTCTTCTCTTCTCTTCTCTTCTCTTCTCTTCTCTTCTCTTCTCTTCTCTTCTCTTCTCTTCTCTTCCCCCTTCATTCGTTACAGTGGGGTATTGAGGGGAGGTAGAGCATACAGCCGAACCCAGCAGGGGTGGGCCCTTGCACTCTCGGCTTTATGCCCTGGCTATGCCTTCTGTGTCCTCTTTCTATCTCTTCCCAACTGCTTCTCTCTCTTGTTGCCTCTCTTCCCGTATCAAGGTGGGAAATTCGGGGAAGGTAGAGTGTACAGGGTCAGTTCCTGTCCTAACAAGCTTCTCTTCCTGACTCTGGCTTCCCTGTCCACTTTCTAACGTCTCTCTACAAACTCTTCTCCTTTTCCTCTCTCTTCTCTCCTCTCTTCTCTCATCAGGGTAGGAAATTCGGTGGAGGTAGAGCGTGCAGCCTAATCTATCAGGATTAGTTTCAGCCCAAACAAGCTTCTGTTCCTGACTCTGCCTTCCCTCTCCTCTTTTCTACAGATTCCTCTCTCTCTGTTTTATCTGTTCTTCTGTATTTGATGTGTGGGTATGGTGGGAGGTGGGAGGTGGGTGGTATTGCCACCAGGGACGAGCCCACTTGGTAATCCCCGTGATGTCACTGAGTGCTCCGTCTTTTTATTAGAGCACGGGTACCTGTATGTGTGTTTTTTTTAAAGCACAGTTTTAAATGATGTATATGTACATAATATTCTTTCCCTGTAATCTCTGTGTTTCTGTGAGCGAGCGACAGAAGTCCAAGGACAATAACAACAGTTATATAATGCTAAGCTCTGATGTAGGTCATCGTCTGGGAACAGTATAGAGGCCATGTGGTGTTATGGTGCACGATGCAGACTGTATAGTTTGACTGTTGTGTATTTGAAGGTGGATTTGATCGATGTTGTTCTATTTGATGTGATTGTTCTGTTGACCACCTGTTCAGTGTTGTTGTCCAGCTCACCTGTTGCTCTCTGACGGTCGTATGTGTTTCTGAGAATCAAAGGGGACCCTGTAGTGTCGTCATGTTAGTTAAGAGGACGAGGACTGTTAGGTTTCACTCCTCCAGGTGACGTTCTCTGAACTCGTCCATCTTTAATCTCATGTTCAGAGATCATGACGTTGTGTTGAGTCCGTTCTCTGAGAATGATCCCAATAATTAGATTAGAATTAAATCAAGGATGTGCTTCTCTTTTCTTTTTCTCTTTTACTTTCCTTCTTCCTTTAACTCCTTCCTTTCTTTATTTCTTTGCTTCTTTCCCTCCATTTTTTTTGTCTCTTTCTTTTTCTTTCTTTCTTTCTTTCTTTCTTTCTTTCTTTCTTTCTTTCTTTCTTTCTTTCTTTCTTTCTTTCTTTCTTTCTTTCTTTCTTTCTTTCATTCATTCATTCATTCTTTCTTTCTTTCTTTCTTTTTTTCTTTCTTTCTTTCTTCCCTTCTTTCCCTCTTCATTTTGTTTTTCTTCCTTTGCTTCTTTCTTTTTCTTCTTTCTCTCCTTCTTTCTTTCATTGCTTCTTTCCTTCACTCCTTTTATTCTTTCTTTCTTTACTTCTTTCTTTCTTTTTTCTTTCTTTCTTCCCTTCTTTCTTTTTTTTCTTCCCTTCTTTCCCTCTTTTCATTTTGTTTTTCTTCCTTTCTTTCTTTCTTTCTTTCTTTCTTTCTTTCTTTCTTTCTTTCTTTTTTCTTTCTTTCTTTCTTTCTTCCCTTCTTTCTTTTTTCATTCTTCCCTTCTTTCTTTTTTTCTTTCTTTCTTTCTTCCCTTCTTTCCCTCTTCATTTTGTTTTTCTTCCTTTGCTTCTTTCTTTTTCTTCTTTCTTTCCTTCTTTCTTTCATTGCTTCTTTCCTTCACTCCTTTTATTCTTTCTTTCTTTACTTCTTTCATTCTTTTTTCTTTCTTTCTTCCCTTCTTTCTTTTTTTCTTCCCTTCTTTCCCTCTTTTCATTTTGTTTTTCTTCCTTTCTTTCTTTCTTTCTTTCTTTTTTCTTTCTTTCTTTCTTCCCTTCTTTCCCTCTTTTCATTTTATTTTTCTTACTTTGCTTCTTTCTTTCTTTCTTTATTTCTTTCTGTCTTTTTTTTTTCTTTCTTTCTTTCTGTCTTCGCTTCTATATTTCTTTCCATTTCCCTCACCTTCTATCTTTCCTTTTGCTTCTTCATTTGTTCTTCTTTCTGTCATTTATCGATGTACTTTTGAGCTATCTCTTTTCCTTTCATGTCTCTCTCTCTCTGTTGTTCAGATTCATGATTTAAAACTCATAAATTAGATTATTCTGTCGTTTAACTGGATAAACTCTGAGATCTGGATTGATGAGACTCTTTTTGTTTCACAATGAGATAATAGCTGAGCTCAGAGTTCTGCAGAGGAAAACGACAACAGAAACTATTCAATAAAACATTTGTACGATGAAACATCACAGGAACACAATCACTGAGTTAAACATCGTCCAGTTTATTTAAAGGATTGAATCCAGACTGTATTTGTCCACATACTGCACAATAATAATCTGCAGCCCCCTGAACATTTATCAAAGTGTTTATAAAAAGAGGAGGAACTTTTTCTCAGTCAGAGTATTAAAGTGAAAAAAAGGAGAAAACCCTGAAGTCTATCTCGTCTCACAGCGTTCAATAAAAGATGAGCTCAGGAGAGAAAAACAGTTCCTCCTGCAGGGTTATTGTTGCTCAGCAGATTCCCCCTCTTTCTAAACTTGCTCACACACACACACACACACACACACACACACACACACACACACACACACACACACACACACACACACACACACACACACACACACACACACAATGGAGTCAGGGATATTTTGAGGAATGCAGATGCAGAGGTTGCGTCCTCTCCTGTTCTGTAATCTGCTGCAGCTGAATGAAAGTTGTTTACTATTTAAAGCTCTTCTCTTTTCTTCTTGTTTAAACAGAAAATAATCCAAATCCTCTGTAGTTCTGCAGGTAAACACATATATACACACACACACATACAAACACACACACACCCAGAGAAAGAAGGTAAAACAGGGACGAGTAAGGAAGTGGAAGTAGAGAAAAAGAATACTATCATCCTCCAAAATGAAGTCTTGTTTCATGAATCTTTGCACAGACTAAAGTGTAAAAGTCATAAAATGAAATTATTGTGATGATTTACAAACTTCCTGGTGTTCTCACTTTAATTGTGACACTCAAAGAAGTGTCTACTTTTGTTTAAGTGTCTTTAAATAGTTAGAAAAGCCACATCACTCTTGTGTCCTTGTACTTAGTATGTAGCTAGAGCCAAAAGGTAATCAGGCTGGATGTAGACCATAATATTAGGGTCCTATTTAGAGTCATACAGACTAAAATGTAGGGTGAGGTTCTGCTTGCATGAAAGTTTTGTCAACGGTAGCGTGAAAAATTCTGAATCAAAGCCAGGGTCTTATCTGATGCCTATGCCCAAACTGAAGCCAGTGCCTAATCTGAAACCAGTGCCTAATCTGAAGCCTGTGCCTAATCTGAAGCTATGTGCTAATCTGAAGCCTGTGCCTAATCTGAAGCCTGTGCCTAATCTGAAGCCTGTGCCTAATCTGAAGCCTGTGCCTAATCTGAAGCCTGTGCCTAATCTGAAACCTGTGCCTAATCTGAAACCTGTGCCTAATCTGAAACCTGTGCCTAATCTTAAACCTGTGCCTAATCTGAAGCCTGTGCCTAATCTGAAGCCTGTGCCTAATCTTAAACCTGTGCCTAATCTGAAGCCTGTGCCTAATCTGAAGCTATGTGCCTAATCTGAAGCCTGTGCCTAATCTGAAGCTATGTGCCTAATCTGAAGCCAGTGCCTAATCTGAAGCCAGTGCCTATTCTGAAGCCAGTGCCTAATCTGAAGCCTGTGCCTAATCTGAAGCTCTGTGCCTAATCTGAAGCTATGTGCCTAATCTGAAGCCTGTGCCTAATCTGAAGCTATGTGCCTAATCTGAAGCCTGTTGCCTAATCTGAAACTAGTGCCTAATCTGAAACCAGTGCCTAATCTGAAGCCAGTGCCTAATCTGAAGCCTGTGCCTAATCTGAAGCCAGTCCCTAATCTGAAGCCTGTGCCTAATCTGAAGCCAGTGCCTAATCTGAAGCCTGTGCCTAATCTGAAGCTATGTGCCTAATCTGAAGCTATGTGCCTAATCTGAAGCCTGTGCCTAATCTGAAGCTATGTGCCTAATCTGAAGCCTGTTGCCTAATCTGAAACTAGTGCCTAATCTGAAACCAGTGCCTAATCTGAAGCCAGTGCCTAATCTGAAGCCAGTGCCTATTCTGAAGCCAGTGCCTAATCTGAAGCCTGTGCCTAATCTGAAGCTCTGTGCCTAATCTGAAGCTATGTGCCTAATCTGAAGCCTGTGCCTAATCTGAAGCTATGTGCCTAATCTGAAGCCTGTTGCCTAATCTGAAACTAGTGCCTAATCTGAAACCAGTGCCTAATCTGAAGCCAGTGCCTAATCTGAAGCCTGTGCCTAATCTGAAGCCAGTCCCTAATCTGAAGCCTGTGCCTAATCTGAAGCCAGTGCCTAATCTGAAGCCTGTGCCTAATCTGAAGCTATGTGCCTAATCTGAAGCTATGTGCCTAATCTGAAGCCTGTGCCTAATCTGAAGCTATGTGCCTAATCTGAAGCCTGTTGCCTAATCTGAAACTAGTGCCTAATCTGAAACCAGTGCCTAATCTGAAGCCAGTGCCTAATCTGAAGCCTGTGCCTAATCTGAAGCCAGTCCCTAATCTGAAGCCTGTGCCTAATCTGAAGCCAGTGCCTAATCTGAAGCCTGTGCCTAATCTGAAGCTATGTGCCTAATCTGAAACTAGTGCCTAATCTGAAACTAGTGCCTAATCTGAAACTAGTGCCTAATCTGAAACTAGTGCCTAATCTGAAGCCTGTGCCTAATCTGAAGCCTGTGCCT